>NC_080167.1:54457795-54757795 GCF_950295315.1 Erinaceus europaeus
CTTCAGGTGTCTCCCCCACTCTCTCCCTCTCCATCTCTCTCTGTCTCTATAAAAATGGTGATTTTGAAAGGCTTTCCTGTCACACACATCTCTCCACTGGGCATGTTTGCTATACAGCAAATATTACCCCTTCTCACACTGGGTTGGGGTTCAGTAAAGGCTGGTATTCTTCACCCATCACCCTTGAGACCTTATCTTCTGTCTAAACTTCAAATTGAAGGTGGATGCATACTTTGATTTTTTTCCTCATATTACTAATCTCACTGTTTTCTTTATTAGGTACCCCCTCTTCCTAGATGTGTTTCAAATGTATATATCACAGTGATCTAAAAGAAACAAATGAATATAAACAAAGAGGAAATGGCCACAATGGTGATGGATTCACAACTTGTTCTAGGTACTCAGGAGAACCAGAGATGGAAAATAATGGTGGAAGCAGATTAGAAATCACAGAAAGATGGCTTAATGAGTTTAAGAAGTACAACTTCTGATTTTAAAATATATCATTTAACAATCTTCAATTATCTAAAATTAGGGAAAAAGGAATACAGAGCATATGACATAAATAAAAAAAACAAAGTATAAGATGGTAGGTTTAATAGTAATTAAGTACACAACATCCTATTTTTATGAGAAAAAGTAGGAAATGGGGCACCAAAGCTCCATTATACCATCCATGGAGTCCATCTGGCTTCGGTTTGAGTGATTTCAAATGGTGCTGGTGATTAAATCAAGGACCTCAAATAAGGTCCATTGAACCAATGGCCAACCCTTAGAAATAACTGTAAATTCTAACATTTACAAGTCCAACATACTTGATGTTTCACAGAACCTGAAGAAATTCATGGATCAATTTTTTAAAAAAAACATTATTATTGCAATGTTAGGGTCTCATACATAGACAATTCCACCACTTCTGTGTCCGGTTTTTGTTTTTGTTTTGTTTTTTCCATCATCATTGAGACTTACCCCACTCCTGACTGGCGTTTTCAGATAAACAGTCAGAGACAGAGAAAGACACTACAACAGCAAAGCTTCCTTAAGTACAGTGGGGGCCGGGCATGAATCTGAGTCACGAATATGACAAAACAAGTGCACTATCCAAGCGAGCTATCTTGATAGTCCTCTACATCAAATATGTCTTTTGATTTAAGAGGAAAGAAGGGAATGAAACAGATAGTGACATCACAGCACAGCCCCACCATTCGGGGAGCTCCCCCGGTGCTACAGATGATGCCCCTAAGCTGTGCTAAGGCTCAAATCCAGGGCCTCATGTACAGTAAGGTATGCACTCTGCTGGATGAGCTATCTCCCACATCCTAAATAAAATTTTAGTATGGTCATGTTGACCACTGAATTTTTTTTCTATTGGCAGAAAATTCACAACCAGTATTACATTTTCCCAAAGTTTGCCAGTTTTTTTTTTTAAATATGGTGACCTTTGAGACATGAAAGGTATTGTGACATGAAAGGCCAAGTGTCAGTGATTGACACTGTATATATGTATCCTAATAAACATGTAGAAATGACAAAAATCTCTAATTTTAATTTGATGGGATTTATTGAAATTTCATTTCAAGGAAATTCACTTTAATGTCCATATTTAAAAGACTGTCTTGCTGCATTTTCCAGTGAGGGGTAGGTCTTCCAATCATTCCCAAAGGTTTCAAATCCATTACAACTGCTAAATTACTAATGATTTCAACTTGTGATGATCCCTATTTGACAGATGTACCCTATATCCTTTATGAATAATTCCACAGCTCTCCATTCAGCCTTAATGGATTTAAAAGAGCATATTGTCTCATTTCACTAGTATAAAGGGGGCTATGATTGATGGTAATAAGACAGAGACAAATAAGAACCCCTTCTCTTCTCAAAGATCTTTTCAATCTGCAAATGGTGAGCAACACCTTTATATACCTATCTGCATATGGCATGTGAATATAAAACATCCTTTTCCCCCCTACTCTATACTTTATAAACAAAATTTTTAACCAATCCATGGGCATGTGAAATGAAAACAAAAGTAAATGGATATATCAAACTCAAAAGCTTTTATACATCGAAAGCAAAGTATTCAAGGATAAGCAGGCAACTCAGTAACTGGGAGAAGATATTTACAAATCATACATCAGACAAACAACTGATATCAAACATCTATAAAGAATGGTATAGCTTGGGGATTGGGCTGTAGCACAGCGCCTTAAGCACATGTGGTGCAAAGCGCATGGACCGGCGTAAGGATCACGGTTCGAGCCCCAGCTCCTCACCTGCAGGGGGGGTCACTTCATGAGCAATGAAGCAGGTGTGCAAGTGTCTATCTTTCTCTCCCCCTCTCTGTATCCCCCTCCTCTCTCCATTTCTCTCTGTCCTATTCAACAACAATGACATCAATAATGACAACCACAACAATGATAAAACAACAAGGGCAACAAAAGGGGAAAAATAGCTTCCAGGAGCAGTGGATTAGTGGTACAAGCACGGAGCCCTAGCAATAACCCTGAAGGGAAAAAAATGGAGGAAAAAAAGAATTTGTATAGTTTAAAAATAAAGGAAAACCAATAACCCAATAAAAAAAAAGTGGGTCAACACCATCATCTGGGGCTCTAGTCAAAGAATGTTTGTATTCCCACATAGCTATGATCAAACTAGACATCTAGTGGATCACTTTCCCCACCACTACTAGTCACTTCCATCAGGAAAATCTTCATGAGCTCTCTTGTGGGTCTCTCCAAGAACTTACTTTTGTTGTAGAGCAGTAATGGTAGGGACTGCCCCACTCTCTGAAGGGAGGATGGGTCAAACTACCCTGACACTCAAGGAAGACTGATCCTGAGAAGAGTGCAGCCTAGAATGTTCCCCACTGTGACTATGGACTGCAAGCTCAGACTGAAAAGGCTCAGAGGTCAGTCACACAGGATCCTGTGCTAAATATATATATATATATATATATATATATATATATATATATATATATATATATATGGTAGGTGCTAAATACATATATATTTGTATATATATATATATATATATATATATGTATAGTAGGTCGGATCAGTAAACAGCTTCTTCTTCTAGCGTTTGCCAGTAAACAGCTAATGGTATTTATATACTTTCCTCATGTTTGGAAGCTACTCTGTGCCCTAATTCAGGTTTCTAGTCCTATTCTAAATTCTGGCACCAACTTCCCACACAACATTTTTAGTCCACCTGCATGTTAGCTATCAGGCTCGGGCAAAAATTACTAAAGTCATAGACCCCTTGAAACATACCAAAAATAGACTTCCTAGAGTCTTCCCACTTTAAGACCCCTAATTCATCTGCTCTGTTCCTACCTTTGGGTTCCTATTCATGAAATAATTTGTCTTCCAGCCACCAAGTAGCAGACACTACTATGATTCCATCCTGATTTCCCTGGTCAGACAACCTCACCAATGTGTCTTTACCTCTCCCATGCCCTAGCCCACTAGGGAAAGACAAAAACAGGCTGGGGGTATGGATCAACCTGCCAATGTCCATGTCCAGTGGAGAAGCAATTACAGAAGCCAGAACTCCCACCTCCTGTACCCGTAAAGAATTTTGGCCCAGGGGTTCTGGGGGTGGCCCACTGGGATAAGCGCACATTGTGCAAAATGCAAGGACTGGTGGTTCGAGCGCCCAGCTCCCCACCTGCAGGAGGGGTCTCTTCTCAAGTGGTGAAGCAGGTCTACAGGTGTTTATCTTTCTCTCCTCGTCTCTGTCTTCCCTTCCTCTCTCAATTTCTCTCTGTCCTATCCAACAACAAAGATATCAATAACAACAACAATAAACAACAAGGCCAACAAAAGGGGAAGAGAGAGAGAAAGAGAGAAGGAGGGAGAGAGAGAGAGAGAGAGAGCTAGCCTCTAGGAGCAGTGGATTCATAGTGTAGGCACCGAGCCCCAGCCATAACCCTGGAGGCAAAAAAAATAGTCAACCCATATCTAAGACTGGGAGAACTACTGTGGTTATCTTTGAGAGGTGGGAGTGTGGGAACACAGAACTTTGGTGGTGTGTGTGGTGTGGAACTATACCTTACAATCTTCTAGCTAGCCATAATAACAAATAAAACATTAAAAAACATCTTTTATCAATGGTAAGTAGGAGAGCCATAGGCTAACTCCTCTCCTCCTAGTAAGAATCATCAATATAGACTCATAAGGCTCATTCTTTATCTATTAGTTCGAACTATTCAACATAATCACCATAAGTTACTTTTTCTTCAGGGAACACTATTGACAACTTGTGTAGCAACTCAACAGTTTTGGATCTTCAATGGAAAATACAGACATATAGTATTTATTTCATTAATTCTGAAATTCCTATAATAGGGGAGAAGGTTTCCAGGAAATGATAGGGGAAGGCAAGGTGATGCGTTTCCCAGATTTGTGGGAGAGAAGAAGCAACAAGCTAAACAAGTCCTAATAAAAACTTAGCAATACTTACACATTGAGGCCAGATGGCGGTGCACCTGATTGAGTGCACATGTTACAGTGCTCAAGGACCCAGGTTCGAGCCCCCAGTCCCCATATGCAGGGGGAAATCTTCATGAGTGGTGGAGCAGGGCTACAGGTATCTCTCTGTCTCTCTCTCCCTCTCTCTCACTCACTTTCATCTCGATTTCTGGCTGTCTCTATCTAGCATATAAACATAATAAAATTTTTTAAAATACACATAATCTGCCTATTAAAGAACATACCTAACTACTAGTAATAAACTATGATCATCATCAAACTAAAGTTTGGTTCTGATTTATAATCATACTGTATTAAATTCTAACTAAATATAATTTCTCACCTCAAGATAATCTTTACTGCAATCTTCATGGTGCTCCAGACTCAAGGTCCCAAAAGTAAATGTTATAAGAAGGTCAGGACTGGTTAGAACTTTCCAGACACAATCTCTTCCTGGAGGATACTTCCCAGGGTATCCCGGAGACTTAATAGAACCATAAGTACCAGTCAGTATACCTCCACACTCTAAAGTAAGAAAAAAAATACATTTGAATACAAATTATATAATGCACATAGAAACTAATCATGTGCAATTATGAATATCTCCTAAACTAACAAAACTTTAAATTCTCCACTTTGATAAAGTTATAAATTTATATATCTCAACTGATAAAGCATTGAGTCACTCATGTGTTAAGAACTGTGCTTGTCAACCATCATAGAGTGATATCATTTGAATACAATATAACAGGGCAGACCTAACTGTGAGATACATAATGGGATGATATATGCCTTCTTCTCAACCTTTTCTTTTTTTGTCACTGGGATAATCCAAGGGTCTCTGTGCCTGCACAATTCCACTATCCTAGTGGCCATTTTTTTTCTCTTTTTCTTTCTATTTCTTTTTTTGTTTGTTTGTTTTGAGAGAGAGAGAGAGAGAGCAAGAGAGACCTGTACTACTGCTCTATCACTCATAAAGTTTTTACCCTTACATGTAGGGGTCTTGAACTTGGGTATGTGCATAGTATTATATGCACTTAACAAGGTGAGCCAATGAACAGGCCCCTATTCTTTTTCACTCTGAAGTGAATTAATTCTGTATAACTCTTTAAAATTCTGGAACTGGGGCCAGGGTTGTTGCACCTTATAGAATGCACATGTCACCTTGAGTGAGGACCCAAGTTCTAGTCCCCCACCTCCACATGCAAGGCAGAAGCTATGTAAGAGAGGAAGAGAGACATTTTATAAAAATGTCTCTCTTCCTCTCTCCCTCTCTATACCTCTTCTATCTCTATAAAAATGGCCACCAGAGTAGTAGATTCCTTGTATAAGCACAGAGCTCTAGGCTATCTTGGTGTCACTTAATTCAGGAACCTTGTGTGTGTAGAATTATAGAAAAAATAATATAATTTAATGCCTACTAGCTATCTATAAAATGGAGGACCCCCCCAACACTTCATCTGCACTATTCCAGACTTTAGGTCCATAATTGGTCAACAATTTGTCTGGCTTTGTATGTTAACTCTCTTTTCAGCCACCAGGCTCCCAGATGCTAGCAGACAACCCCACCAGTGTGCCTTGGAGCTCCACTTCCCCAGAGCCCTTCCCCACTAGAGAAAGAGAGAGATAGGCTAGGAGTATGGATCGACCAGTCAACGCCCATGTTCAACTGGGAAACAATTACAAAAGCCAGACCTTCAACCTTCTGCATCCCACAATGATCTTGGGTCCATACTCCCAGAGAGTTAAGGAATAGGAAAGTTGTCAGGGGAGGGGATGGGATATGGAGGTTTGGTGGTGGGAATTGTGCGGAGCTGTACTCCTCTTATCCTATGGTTTTGTCAATGTTTCCTTTTTATAAATAAAAATTAAAAAACATCAAAATTAAAACATGAAAAGTTAAACGTTAAAAAATTTTTAAATATGTGGACTAGACACCAAAACCTGTAAATTATTGCTAAAACAAATAAAAGAAGGCTTATTAGAGTTATAGTATAGTTATTTACATAACAGATTTTCATGTATGAGTCTCAGAGTTCTGAGGTTCAATCCATAAATGAAAGCAGAAAACTATTTTGGCAAAAAATAAAAGAGAGCTAATTATATAGAAAGGAAGTCAAATGCATACACTTGTATGGTCAACATATTTAAGAAGTCATTTCTTTACAAGTTAATTATAAGTTCAATGCAATGCCAAGACAGTTGTTGAGAAAATAAGTTTATGCTAAATGTGCATGGAAATTCAAAGGATGTAGAGCAGGACATAGCATTTTTTAAAAGAGTGAAGTCAGATTTCAACTTTAGTAGTTCAGCTACAATAGCAGAAGGATAAATAAACCAAAAAAATGAATAAAATGAAAAATAGATCTACAGATTTATTAATGAATGAATAGTAAGTATACTCTCTGTATCTTTTAATGAGGTCTTTCATAATAAAATGGTCAAATAAAAGAACAATAAAGCAAATTATCAATAGTCATTACGGCTAAATATTGGAGGCCAGGAAGTGGCTCATGTGGCAAAGAGCACATGTTACCATTAAAGAAAACCCATCTGAAGCCCCCAGCAACCACAGGGAGCACCTGCAGAAGGAAAGCTTTGTGGATGGTGAACAGTGCTTTGGTGTCTCTTCTCTTCTTTCTCTCTCTCTCTCTCTCCTTATCCCCCCACCCCATCTCTGTCTTTCACTTTATGAGAAAAAAAAAAAGTTCACTGGGAGCACTAGACTCTCACAGTTATGGAACCTCAGCTATAATCCTGACAGCAAAGGAAGGAAGGAGGGAGGGGAAAAGGAAGGAAGGAGGAAGAAAGAGAGGGATGGAAGAAGGGACACAGAGAAGGAGGGAGGGAGGAAAAAAAGACAGGAATCCTAAGTGAAGGAATGGGTTGTATCCTCAAAAACATCCTATTGTAATTTACCAATAAAACTTATAAAAATGCCGCTTATTAACTTCATAAGGAGTCCATGAATATCATCTAAATTTTGTTCTCTGAAGACAAAGTCAAATTCACTTATTTTGTTTAAAAATATTATTGATGTAGAAGTCAGGCGGTGTTGCACTGAGTTACGTGCACATAGTTCCAAGCACAAGGATAAGTGCAAGGATCCTCACCTGCAGTGGGGACGCTTCACAAGCAGCAAAACAGGTCTGCAAGTGTCTTTCTCTCTCTATCTTCCCCTCTTCTCTGAATTTCTTTCTGTCCTAGCCAGTAAAATTCAAAAATGTGACCACCAGGAGCAATGGATGCATACTACAGGCTTGACCAAGCCCCAGAAATAACCCTGAAGCCAAAAAATAAAGAAGAAAAGAAAAATATCATTGACTAGATTTCTCATGTTTTGTGTTCCAAAAATCTAATAGTGATTAAGAATATTTTTAAAACTCAAAATATTGTTCTATTTTCCTGTATGTTTATACTTGCCTGGTTGCTGTGATTCCCATCTTATTTCAAAGCCTCTCTCACTTCTTAGATGGTCAGAATAGAAGTGAAAATAAAGAGCACTGTCACTGCTGTGGAGTTCAGGAGGAGGTGTGGAGCCACAGAATCTTCCAAGTTGTAATGCTGCAGAGGAGTCTCCGTCGTGAATCTGAAGAAACTCATGTGGACAATTGTTCACTGATTCTAATTGCAAAAAAGTGAAAATAATACGCAGCACCTAAAAATATAAAGGTCAAACTGTATTATTTATCATTTCCAAGTTAGTTTTACAATACTTCTTCCAATAATTAGGAAGTTGTTCATACCATGTCACTTTCTTTTTCTTTCTTTTCCTTTTCTTTCTTACTTTTTTCTCTTTTTCTCTCTTACTTTTCTTTTTTATTCACTATAGTACTGCTCAGTTCTAGATTATGGTGTTGTGGGGGACTGATGAACCTGTGACTTCAGAGACTCATGCACAAAAATCTTTTGCATAACCACTATGTTATCTCCCCTATCCCATATATGCCACTTTCAAGAGATAAATCTATAATTAATTATTTACAAATATACGATAATTGAAGATATTAAATCATGGGTTTTTAAGTTTCCAATATTTCATCTATAAATTTAGGTTACTATTACTTGTTTCAAAGAGTAGTATAAGTTTAGAGAATGGTACATAAAATGTCTACCCAAATGCCTGACACTTAGTAAATACTCAATGTATAACAGCTACATTAAATTGCATGTCTTTTAAGTAAAACATGCACTATAATATACACATACATATATATCTATTTCACATTTGGACCAAAGATGCTCTGTTTACCTTTCCCTCTTCGGTTCGGATAACCCAGAAGCAATTAACATTATGAACGAAACCAACATTAGGGCTCTTGTAGCTGAAACTCCCATTCATCCCTGAGAGAGAACCTCCACAAACTGTAAAGGAAAACATAAACAGGATCTTCCAAAGATTCCAAAATGGAAGAAGAGTCTAGGCAACTTTAACCTTGCAGCTGAAATATTTTGCCAAGTCTAAGCAACTAATCTTGAGAACAAAAACCCCACTATTCCTTCTGTCCATCTTATGCTCTATAAACACCTACCTAAACCCTAGCTCTAACTGATGGACTCCCCCACCATGAACTTGTCTTGACCTTTAGGTTATCTTCTGATATCCATGTGACTACCTCTGGGAGATGAGACTTGATCATCTTTACTCTTTACTGCCATTTTGTGTTAGTCTTATTTCCTCAACTGGAATGCAATCAGAAAACATGTCATGTCTCTTTATGGGTTCACCTACACTGGGACTATCATAGTTCTACCTGCATGTTATCGTTTCAGTAAATGTACTGATTCAGATTCAGAAGCAGCAAATGAGGGGTAAAGTAGTCAGAAAAGTTTTGATTAAAGAGGCTAAATAAAGGACGGGAAACACAGAAGGAATTTGGGACATTCTGGCAGGGGGCGAGTAGGGGTACACAAAATAATATAATGGTGGCACAGGGACCAGGTGAGAAGGGAAGATGAGGGGCCGGGTGATAGCGTACCTGACTAAGTACACATGCTACAATGTACAAGGACCTGGTTATGAAGCCCCAGTCCCCACCTGCAGGGGGAAGCTTCAAGAGTGGTAGAGCAGTGCTACAGATGTCTCTCATCTTTCCCTCTCTGTCACCCCCTTCTCTCTCAATTTCTGGCTGTCTCTATAAATAAAAATAATACCAAAATAATACCAAAAAATTAATTAAAAAGGAAAGAAATAAGACTATTTTTAGGGAACTAGCAAGAATTAAGTTTAGATGGTTAGGAAGAGGCTTTGTTATGGAGGATAATGGAAAAACAGCCTCATTATTTAATAGACAATGGGGAGCACTGTATCATCTAAAACAGGAGAGTGACTTGTATTATATTTGAGAATAACAGCTATAGAGAAAACTTCCTTAGAAAACTGCAAATGGCAATACACGAGCATACTTCACTTACAGAATGAATGTATAAAAATGGAAAATACTAATTATTTCCTGGAAGAAAGGTATTTCTGCCTTAAATGAGGTATGGGAAATTTTACTTTGTTAATTCTACACTATTTCTATAAGAAAAAAGAAAAAAACAGCTCTATGTATTTAAGCAACTATAAAGTTCAAGAGAAGAATCTACAACAGAACTCACTAAATTATGTTATTTCCAGTTATAAGTATCTGTGGAATAAAAAATGCTGACTGTACCTTGCTGGGGAGTCTGGCAGAAAATTCCAGTCCAGAAACGAGTGCATTCACAATTAAAACCATCAACGCTGTCAACACAAGTACCCCCATTCTGACAGGGGCTACTCAGACACTCATTGATGTTCTCTGTACAGTTGATTCCAGCCCAACCTGATTCACACTTACAAAGATAACCAGACACTGTATCCTAAGGAATGAACAACATGGCATCATAGCACAAATGCTAGGCAAACTTTAGTCACCTAGATAACAAGGAAATTTACTGTTTAAAATGTGCAGCAAGCATTAAACCATAATAAGCATCCTAACTTGTCTCATGTTAATTCACTTAAAGGTAACTGTTAAGTATAAAAAGTCATGTAAGGGGTCCAGGCAGTGGTGTAGCAGGTTGAGCACACATGGTTCATAGCACAAGGATGGTTGTAAGGATCCCGGCTCCCCACCTGCAGGGGGGTCTCTTCACAAGTGGTGAAGCAGGTCTGCAGGTGTCTATCTTTCACTCCCCCTCTTTGTCTCCCCTCCTCTCTCGGTTTCTCTCTGTCCTATCCAACAACAACAGCAATAACAACAATAATAATAACAAAAAAGGGCAACAAAGAAGGGCAAAAATAGCCTTTAGGAGCAGTGGATTCGTAGTGCAGTCAGTCACCAAGCCCCAATGATAACCCTGGAAGCAAAATAAAATAAATTTGAAAAAAAAAGTTATGTTAATTTGGATCAAACTATAGGCTCTGGTTTACTACCTTCTAAATCACCAAGAGAAAAATTAAATAGTTTTTTCTCCAACTAGAATCCCTACCTATGTCTTATCTGAGAGCTATACTGTGTTCTTTATCTTGAAGTCGACTCATTACCTAAAACGTATGAGTCATAGAAAAGGTAGTTTGCAGAAGTGACACTAAAATTATTTCCAAATACTCTGTCACCATAGGAAGAACAAAGAACTCACGGTGCACTGCCCATGCAAGCAGGGGTGACTTGAGCAAATATTACTGAGTTGTGCACATCCATTTGATCCATAACCATTTCCAGTATATCCTGGGGGACAGGTACAAAGAGGCAAGGAACCTGTTCAGAAATAAAAACCAAAGTTGTAAACATAGATGTCCTTGGTTCACACCCAGCAACTACTCTCGGGCTGTGATATACACCAGGTGTCACTACAATCATGCCTACCTTTTCTTACAGGCAGATAAGGCAGGGTATGAGGAGAGGCATTAGAGTCTTATTTTTTCCATTTTTTTAAAATCTTTAAAGTAAGAAAGGCATTCAATATTTTTAAATATTTTATTTATAGATTGACATTGATGCTATCAGTTCATGCGTCATAGTCTCAAGCTGTGAGAAACTTAAAGGTTTATGGGTTGAGTGTTAGAGTTAAGGGGAAGCATCAACAGGAAAGGATTGACAGCAGAAAGAAAAAAATATTCTTATGATGATGGTATCTGTTGCAAAGCAACATAAACACATGTAGTTAATACACTAAGATTAAGCCTCTACTCCTACAAGTAGGTAAAAATAATAACCTATAGTTCCTATTCACAGAAAAAAGCAAAACACTGAGAGATTGTGTGTTCACCAAAGATACACAGCTAGAATGTGGTAAAACCAAGGGGAAAATAAAATTCAAGCAGTCTTTTTTCTACAATCCAAGTCCCAAACCATTTTATATAAGAAGAAACATTTAGTGTAATGAGTATATATGTATATATATTGCATTATATATCACATGATATCCTAATGTGACATGTAAGTAAAAAGAAAAATGGTATTTCAAAATAACAAGATACTCAAACAAGATTGAAGTCACCAAATTGGATAAAAACATTAAGCTATATCTCTATTTGTTTCTATAGTTAAAAATGAATTCTGAAAAATCAAAGATCAACATCATGAGTTAAATACTAATTCATGTGTCACTGAAAATTTGTTGGTTGTGACCCTGTATACAATTTTCCCCTCAGCTAAGAACAGCTTATTTTTGCTGGGTGCATTAGTATCTAAAATAAAGACAATAATTCTCCCTTATAGCCAGATTTAGACACACAATTCAGCTCTGGTCAATGGAATATAAATGAAAGAACCTTTAAAGTAGGAAGTATGTCTTTCTTTCTTCCTTCTTTCCTAAAATATGCTCATGAATTGATTACATAATTAATAGTCTTGGGAAATACTCATAAAAGAGCTATCATTAAAGATAAAGATTTTGTATTAAAAAATCAAATGTATAATGTTATAATATGGCCTATGTATTGGCTTAAAGAGATACATCATTACCCAGAGCTGAAGAACATGATGCTTGTGGGTGGCAGCCTCCATTATTGACTGAGCAGATGTCGATGAGTGTGCACACTCTTCCATTGCCCTGGTACCCTGATGGGAGCAAGACAAACAATGCTGAGAATATGAAATAATAATAATAATAATAATAATAATAATAATAATAATAATAATACAACCTGAGAGCTAAGTATCCTGAAGAAGACTAACTAGAGAGCCTCTATTATCAACAGAGAAAATGTAAATAGTAAGGGTCAGAAACAAAATTCCATAATTAAGTAAGTGGACAAGAATTAGGTTCTCATTTTCAAAAATAAAGTTCTGGGTAGTTTCTAAAGAATGACCAAAACAGAAGAGATCGGGCGTGTTCAGGGTGGTATGGCCATATGGACCAACCAGTCAACGCCCATATTCAGCGGGGAAGCAATTACAGAAGCCAGACCTTCCACCTTCAGCAACCCACAGTGACCCTGGGTCCATGCTCCCAGAGGGATAGAGAATGGGAAAGCTATCAGGGGAGGGGGTGGGATATGGAGATTGGGTGGTGGGAATTGTGTGGAGTTGTACCCCTCCTACCCTATGGTTTTGTTAATTTATCCTTTCTTAAATAAAAAATAAATTTTAAAAAAAGAATAACCAAAACAAGCAAACTAAAATATATATGAAGCTTCTGGAAGACATAGGAAGTGCTGACACTTAGGAAGTTTAAATTTTTCTAATTACAACTACTTTAATGTTCCTAGAACTGAATTACTATACAATTTCAAAGTGCATTGGTTTGTGTTAATAAAACTGATATATTTTCAGTTTATTACTTTAAAATTTCCTGTCCCTAGTACTATTATAAGCCAGAGCCAAGCAGTTTCTCTCTCTCCCTCTCCTTCTCATTCTCTTTGTCCCCTCCCTCTCTTTCACCCTCCCTCTATCACTCCCCCATAACTATCTCTGCATCTGTCATATTAAAATAAATAAATTAGATTTTTAAATGGTTAAAAAAAACTCCACCAATTAAAGAAAAAAATTTCCTGAACTTGTTGAATAGTAACACGGTTTGGACTAGAGAATAGCCATAAAGACTTCTCTCTAGAAACTAGCATGTATTACATTATATAAAATGCTTCTGAGTAAATTATTATAATTATTGTGGGAATACCAGACATGAATGTCTGTGGTCAAAAGAGAAGACTTTTCAAATTTTTCATTATCTCAGCAGAAATAAATTTCACCATTTGGAAAGGTTTATTGTTTTCTATTATAAGCTGTTTATACTTCTTTTTGAAAAATTCTATTTATTTTAATAAGACAGATATAAAAATAGATACCAGAACACTGTTCAACTCTGGCTTACTGTGGTGCTGGGGATTAAACATGTGGCCTCAGAGCCTCAGGCATGAGTATCTTTTGCATAACCATTATGCCATCTCTCCAGCCCAATACTTTAGTTTCTTATAATATAGTTGATCTAACAAGCCTGAATCCACAAGTAGAACTTATGCACTATCAGTTTCATTCTTAAGAAATCCCTGAAAATTGAGCCCAAAATTTATTTTCAAGTGTATATTTGGGCTGTAATGGTAGAAGATTCATGTTCGAGCAGCACCTGGTGGGCAGGCTCCACAGTGGTGAGATCCAACCGTGTTCACACATGCAACAGGTGGAGCCTCAGAACAGCCACCATTGTTTATTTCACACTCATTGATGTCTTCACAATGGTATCCATTTCCTTGCCAGCCTAGAAAAAGACCAAAAGTTAGCTCCATAAGACAAGAGGGCCAAGAAGAAATGCAAATTGCCAAAAATTAAATATGTTCAACTCATTAAAATGTTCTATGGATCAGAATGATAATAACAATAAAAACAGAAATAATAATAATAATAATATTCTTAAAATCAAATGCCAGCAAAATGGCTTGATTCCTACAACTGCACATACCTGACTGAGTGATGCCTTGGTCTGTCTCTCTCATGTAAGTGTCTCTTTATCTCAAACGAAACAAAGCTTTAAAAAAGTTGAGCCATAGTGACAGTTCACCAGGGAGGGTACCATGCCTTGCACAAGAGGAAGAACTTTTGCTGTAGTCTCTGCCTCTATGTGTGTGTGTATCTCTATATGAATGAAAGAGTGCACTGAGAGTGGTAAAGTCAAGCATGTGTGAGGCCTTGACTCTGCAGAGGAAAGAAAATAATATCCGTATTGAAATTTATTTATGTTTTATAACCAGTGTATGTTAACTTTATGATTCAGGAGGGAAATGAGGTGACTAATAGTAAAACAAAAAGTTTTTTCTGGTTATTTCTTGCTCCAACAACAAAAATAATGTAAAAATACATGGCCCAACTCGTGATTTAAATATTTTCTTACTCTAATTTCTGACATTTAGAAAAGGTCATCAGCAAATCAACTTCAACTTAGTAATTATTTGCAAATTTCACATGAGCCTGAGAGCAGAAAGGGACAAACCCTTCTCTTTTTTCTACTTTTTTCTCACTTTTACAAACTCAAATCACCAGTGGATGGGTTCCCTAAGGGAAATGCCACAGCAAAGCATTCAAGACCTCAGCCTGGATCCACAGTCAGGCAGGTCTGGATTTGAAGACTGACAGTTTGTAGGCTACGTTATCTTGTGTAAGCTATTTTCCTCTTAAGCTTCAGCTTCTTGTGTTTTAAATGGTAGTTATGGTGGCATGGGAGGTAATGCAGTGATAGTATTCTGGACTTTCAAAACTGAAGCCCCTAGGAGCTGATTGGTGGTGCAGCTACTTGTGTGCACATATTACCATGTGCAAGGACCTAGGTTCAAGGTCCCACTCCCCACCTATGGGGGGGAATCGTCACCAGCAGTGAAGCAGTGCTGCAGTTGTCTCCATCCTTCCCCTCTCAATTTCTGTCTTATTAAAATAGAAGAAAGAAAAAGAAATTCACTTCATCAAAAATATATTTTTTTAAAAAATGAAGTCTGGGGCTTTGTGGTGGTGCACTTGATTGAGAACACATGCTACAACTTCAAGGACCCAGGTTCAAGGCCCCGGTCCCCACCTGCAGGAGGAAATCTCTACAAGTGGTGAAGCAGTGCTGCAGGTGTCACTCTGTCTCTCTACTTCTCTATCCCCCTTTCCCTCTTTACTTCTGGCTGTCTCTATCTAATTAATAAATAAAGATAATTTTTAAAAAGAGAATGTTTTAAAAAAATAAATAAATAATGAAGTTCTGAGTTCAAACCCTGGCATCACATGTGTCAAAGTGATAGCATATTTTTTTCGATATTTTCTTTTGGGGAGGAATAAGTAGTTTTTGATATTTTTAAATTTTTTATTTATTAATTTATTTGATAGGACAGAGAGAAATCAAGAGGGGAGGGAAAGATAGAGAGGAAGGAAGAGAGACACCTACAGCACTAC
This sequence comes from Erinaceus europaeus, assembly GCF_950295315.1. Classification (NCBI taxonomy): domain Eukaryota; kingdom Metazoa; phylum Chordata; class Mammalia; order Eulipotyphla; family Erinaceidae; genus Erinaceus; species Erinaceus europaeus. The sequence continues at coordinate 54,473,607 of NC_080167.1, forward strand.
TTCACTGCTAGACCTAGGCTTGAACCCAGGTCCTTGTGCATGGTAATGTACGTGCTCAATCAGTTGTGCCACCACCCAGCCACAGACGTAAATCTTTAAATAATATTAATAATAGTAGCTCCTACTATTTCTCATCCTGTTGATTACAAGGACAATACCATATTCTGTTTGTGCTCTACTTGGATGTTTGAGAACATTCAAGGAGCATAGACAGAACTTGTAAACTCTCAGTCTTGGTTAACTGCAGAGACCCCAACATGGTATTTTGCTCATAGTAGGTACAAATACACATTGAATTAATAATAATGATCCCATATGGAAAGGAATGAAACTTGGACTCTAATCCAGACAGTCCATGTTTTCAGTAGCTCCAACATCTGTGTTCCTTGAAGATTGTGTCTGTGGACCTGTAGTGGGCTAAACACCTCTATTGATAGCTAGGCCAATGCATCTCCTAATGACCACTACAGGTCAGGACTACTAGACTCTTAAGAAGATGAGTTTAAAACATCTGGAAGATGAAAAATAGGACATAAAATTAAAATTGCAAGCCTGGTTCATGGGATGGGCACAACAATAAAATGTTTGTCCTCACAAACACTAAGGCTAACTCCATCCCCAAAGTTTGACTCTAGCACAGGTCTTGGATAAACCTCTCATTTTCACTATGGAGTTTAACAGTTAGAGAGCCTGGAGTGGGAGTTAGTGATCCAGGACATGAAACTGGACCAGAGTACTTCTTTCTACCTTGAAGAGAAATCTGTCTCAGCATCTTGCCTGTTGAGCACACAGAGCCTGGCACAGTGCCTCTGCCTGGGCAAGGATATTCCCACATACCTGTCGGACAAGCCCCACAATAGAAGGACCCTGGAGTGTTGAAACACTGCACATGTTCTGAGCAAGGTGCAGATGGGAGGCTGCACTCATCTATGTCCTGAGTGCAGGCCGGATTGTTTGCCAGGGACTGGGGTGCCCACCCAGCATCACAGATGCAGCTGAACTTGGGCTGGCAGGATGACAAGATATGAATAAAGACAATCAATAAAATGAACAAGAAAACTCTTGGGGAAATCTCATCAAATCCCAAACCGTTTATCATGCCACATTCATTTTCATAAGGCCAATTGAGCAGCTTCTCTTTCTTCCCATATGATTAAGCATTTAGACCAGATCATGCAAAAAGAGAAACATCTTTATTCCAGAGTAAAGAAAACCTATAATTTGCCCCCTAAAGATGCCAGGGAAAAAGCAACAATAATCATGAACTGTAGGTCAATATAATTAAAGTCAATCAACTCAGCCTGCTATGTTTTCAAGGGAAAAACACCCATGTCGACACAAACTTCAGAAAATGAATTCTGTTTGTTTCCTTTCTAAAAGTGTCTCTTTCCTTTCCCACACACAGCCCCCTACCACCACCATCATTGGAATGAAACCATTTTCCATCAGTGGATTGGGAGAAAAATAGAACTAAAAATAAAGAACTAAAAAACAGAAGTAAAAATGAAGGTATCAAGCAGGGTCAAGCAGACAATGGCTGGGTGACCTTGAGGGTCAGGGTGATGGTTATCAGGACCCAGAGGCCAGAAAACATTCTGGGGAGTGGATTCACAAGGCCTGTAACTCTCCCAGGAACTTAGAGGCCAAAAAAAAATAAATAAGGGTCAATGTGCCTTAGAATTTGCTGTTGTTGCAACCCCAGAGGTATCACAGTGAGTGACTTGCATATGTGAAGTCCTTGAGTTCAATCCTAGGCAGTGCACATACCAAAGTGATGAGTGTGATGCTCTGGTTTGTGTTCTCTCTCTCAATATCTCTCTCTCACTCTCTCTCTCTCGTAAAAAAAAAAAAAATTGTCACTGTTAAAACTCACAAGGTGAGTCAAGGAGGTAGGTCAACTTATTTGACCATAGAACTTGCATACTTGAGGCCCCAGAGAGCGCAGATTTAATCCCAGGCACTACCTTATGCCATAGCTGAGTAGTGCTCTGGGTTGTCTGTCTCTCCCCTCCCACCCACCCTTATTCTCATGCTTGCTATCTCTCAAAATATGCAAATGAATGAATTTTTAATAATGTATAAGGCCAAGAAAAAGTCATGTCTCACAGAAAGATTTAGGAAGCGACAATAAAATGCATAACTAGTTTATGTAATGAACTCAACCTCCGGCTCAGTTTGCTGTCTATATAGGATCAATTCTCATCTCTTTCTTCACTTGGGACTGGTATAAGGGCTGGAAGAGACTTCCATTTTGCAGTCCAACTAGTTTGTGTTCTTATAATAATGCATAATGTTCCAGATGGGACCCACCTCTCCAGCCTGTGTGCGGACCAGATCCTCACAGATGCCATGGGTGCAGAGTTCCTTGGAGCCCCTTTCACAGTCATTGTATTTGGATGCACACTGGGGACCATAAGTCTCGGCAGAACAGCTGCAACTGTTGATTGCACAAGAGCACAAGGTGAGTGTTTATCCCTTAAGCACTATATCTCTTGGCATCAATTAAAAAAAAAAAATCACTCCAGAACTAAGAAGATAGCTCATCTGGGAGAGCATCTGCTTTCCAGGCACAAGATCCATGTCTGAGGTCCCAGTACACTACATGGGAGTTTTGTGGCACATGGGAAAGATTCACTGTTGTAGTCTTTCTCTCCCTCTCTCTCTCTCTCTCTCTCACTCTCTCTCACACTCTCTCTCTTCCCCTCTCTCTGAAACATTCAGTCCAGAATGGTGAAGCCATGGCAATAGCAAAAATTGAAATAATTCTCATTGTAGGTCAGTGCATAGAATCATAAACTGGCTTACAGACTGGAAACTGGAATAAAATCAGTCTTCACTGTATGAAGTGGTGGACTGAGCAAAGATGGTATCTTCTGAAATGCACTGTTAAAGAAGCACCACTTACTATCTAGGTGGACTATCACTATAAATTCTTCCAGCACCATGTTATCAAACAGAAATTTCAAAGGTCAAACATCTATAAACTTAGAGGGGTAGAGTTATTTCAACTGGAAAAGGTGGAGGTCAAGTCCATTCATTATCATCCAACTGGACCCACTATTAAGTACAGGTGACCTTAAGTGCACTAATATACTCCCCAATGTTTTATCGGAGTGGATAACCCCACAGGAAATATGATAGTTACATGTCAGAGTCTATGATAACTATTATTTTATTACAAAGGGTGCTTCTATCCATAAAATATGTAGTTAGCATAGTAGTATAATTGTGCTTAAACTCACAACAAAAAGTATTACATAATACCTAAATTAACTGTGGGTGTCTTGTCAATCAAGGATAATAAAAAAAATCAATTTTGTGTCAATTTTATTCTACAAATTGACAAATTATCTTTATAACCTCAATGTAGCTTCAAGAAAATATGAAAGGGATGAAAAGAGGTAGAAGGAACAGGAACAGTCACAGAGCCAAATCTTATTTCCATAGGCCTGAGCAGACCCAGTGGCATGGAAAGCCAGAACAGAGGTCATCATTTGCCTGGCTTGAGTGTTACTGGCCCCCACAGAAGAAGCTACTGGGGCCAAGGCTCAGAGGCAAAGAGCAGGACGACATTGATGACTTGGAAATATTAAGTAGTTTGTGAGTGTTCTGGATAATGTTCATTCCACCAGAGAAATAAGCTCTTTTTCATTTTAAATAAAAATGTATTTATTTATTTATCTGTAGGAGAAAGAATCAGAGCAGCACTCCATTCAATGCTGGGGCTCAAACTCAACATCTTATGTTTTAGAGTCCAATGTTCCACCCACTGCCTATCTCCTGGGCTGTGAAATGAGCTCTTTCAGGAGTACACACACTGAAGCACAAGGGGCTCAGCTGATACTACAAGAATCATGTAACTTGACAGCATGGGAAATGAGAGTTTGGCTATTTAAGAAGCATCGGGAGCTACACTCTAGGCACAGAATTAAGTATATTCATTGAGTGTCCAGAAACACTTGCTAGGGTTCCAAAGAAGAAGAGCTCAATGAATGTGGCCAGAGGCAGAGTGATATAGTAAGCAGCAATCAGACATTCACATGGAAAATTGCCAGACCTAGTAATTAAAGACATAGGATACTCAATTACATTTGAATTTCAAACAAATGAATAAATTTTGATATAGATATGCCCTATGCAATTTGCAACAACATATAATTATACATACTTTTTCAATCATAAATTACACTTACGAGTGTTTCAAGGTTATATTATCTCATTTAGACAAAGTCAGAGATTAATAGCAAGAGTTGGTGATACTTAAAGAGGAATTCAATAATTCATTCTCAACCTAGATCTGTTTATCTTCCTCTCATTTCTCTCTTTCCATCTCTCCATCTCATATTCTCTTTACTTTTGTCTTTGATCTCCCATTCTCACACAGAATATTCTTCCATAAGTTTTTTTAATATTTTATTTATTTCATTTATTTATTATTGGATACAGAGAAATAGAGTGACAAGGAGGAGAGAGAGATGGAGAGAGAGAGAGAGAGAGAGAAAGAGAGGAAGATGGAGAGGGAGAGGGAGAGAGAGAGAGATATCTGTATCACTGCTTCACCATTAGTGAAGCTTTTCCCCTGCAGTTGGGGACCAGGGGCTTGAACCTGTGTCCTTATGCACTATAATGTGTGTGCTTAACTAGGTGGGCTACCGCCTGGCCCCTCCAAATAGTTTTATTTTAGACTCTTGGAGATTATAGAGCCTTAGAACACTTCATATATATATAATTTAAGCATTTGACCCAGGCAGTTTCTTTGCTAAAAGTTTAATTTGCTACTATCCCTATAGCCGTACATTAAAAGAAAATCTTTAAACCAATATTAGCTTTTCTGAGCCTACTTCCTTGCATGACAGATCTTAGTATTTCCTAGGTCAAGGCTGCCTGGATGAAATCCTGATTGCATCTAATAATTGTTCACCTTAGAAACAGCACCACCAACTTTCCTTCAGTTTCTTGTAAAATTAACAGTGCCAATCTGAGCGCTATTCTTACCTTGAGGTCTCGAGTAATTATCCTATAGGAAGTGCTCAGGAAATTCTGTCTAGCTTATCACTAAGCACTTTATTATTGGAAAATGACTTGAGATTTGAGCAGAGATTGTGGCTCAAGCACCAGCACTTGAACACTCTACCTCTCTACCTTCTCCATTGCTATTGTCACTTGGAGATGAGATTTTTTTAACCCCAAACTCTTCTCTAAACACTTAAAAATGCAATTCTTCTGGGAGTCGGGCGGTGGTGCAGCAGGTTAAGCACACGTGGCACAAAGTGCAAGGACTGGTGTAAGGATCCCAGTTGGAGCCCCTGGCTCCCCACCTGCAGGGGAGTTGCTTCACAAGTGGTGAAGCAGGTCTGCAGATGTCTGTCTTTCTCTCCTCCTCTCTGTCTTCCTCTCCGCTCTCCATTTCTCTCTGTCCTATCCAACAACGACATCAATAACCACAACAATGTTAAACAACAAGAGCAACAAAAGGGAAAATAAACAAATACTTTTTTAAAAAAACTAAAAAAATACAATTCTTCTATTTAAGTCTAGATAGGATACCAATAAAAAGGGAAGAAGTCAGGTACAGCCTTGTTTTCTTGTTATAATCTTCAAATACAAGTACTAATAAGTTCCTAAGACAGGTGTGGCTCACATTGCCAAAACCACAGAAATAGTAATTGGCAGAAAATGAATTAAAGCTTAAATGCCTCTTCAAATATTTCCCAGTCCCATTCCATATTCTGAGAGGTAGTCAGTGAAGAGTTTGCTTTTTTTTTTTTCTTTGCCTCCAGTGCTTTGGCTGGGAATCATACCTGCACTACAAATCCACTACTTCTGGCAGCCATCGTTTTTATTTGTTGTTGTTGTTGCTGCTACTATTGTTGCTGCTGTTGTTGTTGGATAGGACAAGAGAAAATGAGAGAGGAGGGGAAGACAGAGAGGAGGATGGGAAGACAGAGAGGAGGAGAGAAAAATAGACACCTGCAGACTTGCTTCATTGCTTATGAAGTGATGCCCCTGCAGGTGGAGAGCCGGAGGCTCCAACCCAGATCCTTGTGAGGGTCCCTGTGCTCTGCATTATGTGCTCTTAACCCAGTGTGCTACCATCTGGTTCCAAGAGTTTGCATTTTTAAGGAGTCCTTTAACACAGAAATGTTTCCACATGGGGTCCAAGAGGTGCCTCAGCAAGCACAGCACATGCTTTCCACATAAGAGTTAGGCCCTGGGTTCAATCCCAGGTACCACATGGGAGCATCACTGACAACACAAAGGACAAAACTGGGGCTCTCTACAGACGGTGGAACAGTAGTTTATGGCTTGTTTCTAAAATACAGACTTGTTGGGGGTCAGGCGGTGGCTCAGTGGGTTAAGCGCATGTGGCGCAAAGCGCAAGGACCAGCCTAAGAATCCTGGTTCGAGCCCCCGGCTCCCCGCCTGCAGGGGGGTCACTTCACAGGCAGTGAAGCAGGTCTGCAGGTGTCTATCTTTCTCTCCCCCTCTCTGTCTTTCCCTCCTCTCTCCATTTCTCTCTGTCCTATCCAACAACAAACAACATCAACAATGGCAATAATGATAGCCACAACGAGGCTACAACAACAAGGGCAACAAAAGGGGGAAAAAATGGCCTCCAGGAGTGGTAGATTCATGGTGCAGGCACCGAGCCCAGCAATAACCCTGGAGGAAAGAAAAAAAAATTTTTAAATAATAAAAAGAATATAGACTTGTTTTGCTTCTTAATTTACTAACACGGTGCTAGGAATCAGACTTGGGACCTAATACATGCAAGTCCTGTGCTTCACTTTATAAATAATAAATAGCTCCCTGTCATAAATTTAAGAAACATAAATAGATATAATAAATACAATGATATAAATATAATAAATATAAATATCTTTCTGTCATAAAAATATAGATTATATTTTATATACTCAAGTAAACTCAAATATATGCAAGGCCCTAGGTTTGTCTACAGCATAGCATTTTTAAATGGCTTTGTTTGTTTGTTTGTTTCTGCCACCAGAGTTGTTGATGGGACTCAGTGCAGGCACTATGAATCTACTGCTCCTGGCAGTAATTTTTTCTCACCCCACCCCCGCCCATTTCTGTTTTATTGGATAAGACAGAGAGAAACTGAGAGTGCAGGTGGAGATAGAGAGGGAGAGAGTGTGGTCTGGGAGGTGGTACAGTAGATTTAGCATTGGACTCTAAAGCATGAGGTCCTGAATTCAGTCTCTGGCAGCACATGTACCAGAGTAATGTCTGGTTCTTTCTCTTTCTTCTTTCTCATGAATAAATAAATAAAATATTTGAAAAAAGAATGACAAATATGTATTTTTATAAAGGGGGTGAGAGACACCTGCAGACCTGCTTCACCTTTGCAGGTGGGGAGTGGTGGCTGCTTGAACCTCCCTGACACTGCATTTAAAAAAAATGATTGCGTGCAAAATATATTCTTATGGTATCTTGATATGTCCTTTAATAAGAAAGAATAATTAAGTTATATGCCTCCCTGAGCTAAAAATAAAAGTTATATATAGTACTGTATTACTCTTACCTCTGCCTTAATTATGTTACTGATGTAGAGAAGGCACTTCTTTTTTATTTTTTTTAATTATCTTTATTTATTGGATAGAGGCAGCCAGAAATCAAGAGGGAAGGAGGAGATAGATAGATAGATAGATAGATAGATAGATAGATAGATAGATAAATAGATATAGACAAATAGATATGGATAGAGATACTGACCTGCAGCCCTGCTTCACCACTCGCAAAGCTTTCCCCTTGCAGGTGGGGACCAGGAACTTGAACCCGGGTCCTTTCACACTGTAACATGTCACTCAATCAGGTGGACCACCACCCGACCCCAAGAAGGCACTTCTGTAATGAACTGCCATGACTGATTTGGTTCCAGTACAACTGAATGAAGCCTTTCAGTTTTCAGACACACATTGTTATAGCAGTGAAGAAGAGGTTGGATACATTTTCATAATTTAACTTGTATTAAAGTGCATGGCTCAGTATTAGTATTACTGACTAACAGAGAGGCAATAAGTTTAATACCTAACTACCATCTAAGGTAAAACCAGATTGTCCTCATCATTCGAGCTCTGCATGTTTTAAAATCCACTAGTGGAGAGAAAATAGAAATACGTAAAATAAAATACATATAATAATCTCTGTGGAAGCAGCTCAGAACAGGACCTTGAGAAACAAAAATTGGCAAACACAGAGGATGTTTTTCTTTACTCTGCTTGTATTCTAAAAATACATTTCTTACCAGAAATTTCCCCACAGAATAGGGCTTCCATCACACAGTTAATGCTTGCATAATATATTGTGTTTCTAATGGTTAACAATTAGAAAGTATTGGTACCGTTAAATAAAAAACTGCCTTTGTCTTCTCCCAAGTAAACAGCCTCCAACAGCTAAAGATTGAAGACAGTTCAATTTAAAGCAAACTCTGTCCTCCCTACCCCCGCATTTCTTCAATTCTAGATTATTCATCAGTGGCTCAAATTTTCATCCAGCCAGTTTGCTCAACTTTCCTCAGGGAGTTTCTAGCCTCAAGGATGCTACTGATTAACTAGGACTTAACTTCACATAATTAATGAAACTTAAGTATTAAGCCTTGTGTTTCATTCAGATAGAGTCCAGCAAGATGATAATCTTTTACTTGCATATAATTTTCTATCTTCTTTTCATCTTTTTTAAAAAAATTTTTTTTCATTATCTACATGGGGCAAAGTTTTTAGTTCACAGAAGGAATAGTTCACAGAACTTAAATCCATGAACTTTCTGACAAAAGGCAGAAACCAGATTTAAATCTGCAAATTTAAATTTGTCGTCTATCAGATCTATAAAGGGTAAAACCATTTCAAGAGTCAGCACATTCAGTCCTTACATATTCTTTTGCAGAGATGAGCAAAGGAGAACTCAGAATTGCTCTTATAAAGTTAAATCTACAGTTTAGGTAGCTCTCAAAAATCATTTTTATCTCATTCTCTTGCCCTGTCTTTGCATAGCATTCATTTGTATCTACACAAAGGACCTACCTCTGGCTATGCAGCAAATAACTATATTAGTTTTCCTTTTTTATTTTGCAGGAAAACGTAACATGCTGGCGCAAAAAAAAAAAAAATTGTTTTTTTCTTTTGGCCTAAAGCTTTCAGTCCCCTTGCCCATCTTAAACTGTTGGTTTCAAGACTCCAGAAGACAGGATGATTTAGAAGTGAGACCTAATCTCTAGGATATATTTGGATATCAAGTAGGCAGGAGGATATCAGGGATAGGAGTTGGAGCATTTGTCAGCAATATCTCCAAGCAGCAATTTTCACTCATAAATGCCCATAAATAGAAGTCAGAAGATAATGCTTTCAAGGGAGTAAAAGATTAGCTCTGGCTTTGACTGTTAATAAAAGCAGAGGTCAGGGGGTTCAGTCAGATAAGAAACAAAGTCCTGAGAGCAAAAGACTCTTTAACAGTGTAGTACTTAAGTTAGAGGTGGTTAACTTTGATTTTGCACAATGATTAACCTTATGGCCATAACTATCAGAAGTTTAAATGAGTCAAGTTTATAATGTTTCAAATCAGGTCAAAAGAATAAAAGGATCATTTAAGTGAATAAGAAAAGGTTTGTGACTGTGTTTTGTTTTATTCTGTTTTGTTTTTCTTTTTGTGATTGCTTTTGGAGAAAATAGTATGTTACCAGGTGGCCAGAAAAATGAAAGTACTCAATTTTGCTGAAAGACAGAAATGATGTTGCTACAGGGGGTAGAAGAACAAGATAGCAGAGACAATGAGGAGTAAGATAATATCCCAGAGTAGTGAAAAGTATATTCATTTCATAACTTAACCCATTTCTTTATGTTTTATCATTCATCAAATATAGGAGACTAGTCAAATATGAAGAAAGAAAAAGTCTAGAAATTTTCAGAGTAATTTTGAATTGATTGTACAAAAGGAAATTTTAACTGATGTGCCACGAACTTTTTAGGTTGGATTACTTAAAAAGACAATCTGTGAATAAGCATAACATCAATCAGCAATGTTTATAGAGTTTTTTTAGAGAGAGAGAGTTTTTAATGCCATATCAGAGAGTAAACTCAGGGCCTTGTGTATAAGTAACACAGTGAAGACATTTTCCTGAACCAATTTTACTTTTTTTAGTTTGTTTTCTTATAAAAACTTTAATCTATATAATGAGAAATAGAGAGATGAGAGAGAGAAAGAGAACCATAATACAGCTCAGCTCTGGCATAAGGCGGTGCTGAGGATTGAGTCTGCAGATTCTGGGGTCTCAGACACACAAGTTGGTGGTCTAACAAACTAAACTATCTACCTGACACCTTTTAATTTATTTATTTATTTAAATTTATTTATTTATTTATTCCTTTTGTTGCCCTTGTTGTTTTGTTGTTGTAGTTATTATTGATGTCATTGTTGTTGGATAGGATAGAGAGAAATGGAGAGAGGAGGGGAAGACAGAGAGGGGGAGAGAAAGACAGACACCTGCAGACCAGCTTCACCGCCTGTGAAGTGACTCCCCTGCAGGTGGGGAGCCGGGGGCTTGAACCGGGATCCTTCCGCTGGTCCTTGTGCTTAGCGCCACCTGCGCTTAACCCGCTGCGCTACCGCCCGACTCCCCTTTTTATTTATTTTTAAAGAAAGGAGGAAAAAGGCAAACAGGCCAGAGATCAAGCCCAGAATCTTGTTCTTAGTACGTTGCATTATATATTGTGTGAGCTATCTCTCTTAGAATTTTATGGGAACATGAAAGTCTGAAAATCTTGCTGAGTAAGGAAATGGGAATGTTTCCTGAAAGGGAGAGATGTTGATTGAGCCTATAGACAAGCCATATGATGGAGCACATCAGAAAAGACAAGACTTGCACAAGAATTGCGGAAAGGAGCCTGTGGCTGATAAGCCACTTTAAGAAAACCTCACTACAATCTCTGATACTACTACGGTCAACATTTTCCATGCATGCAGATGACCATCTCTTTAAGAAAACTACAGGTTCACTGATCTGGGGGATGAGTGCAGCAGTGGCTTGCAGGCAGGATGCTTTCTCCCTGCCCTGCTCAGCACTCTTCACTGGCTGCCTTTGGGTGCTCTGACTCTCACTAGCTACTCAGTCTCATCTATCACAGTCCAGCATGACCCCCTCTGCCAGCTCAACAGCCTTCTTCCACTTCCTCACACACACTAAGAGAAAGACTTCTTCATAGCATGAGAGTTGAGGACTCAGAAGCTTTTCTTCTAATAGCTATATGTTCAGTAAGAACCATGTATTTCCTCCATGGAGTTCTTGATTTTGCTGCTAACACAATTAATCTGAGATGCTATTAACTTTGTGATGTATCAAAACATCCTTCAAAAAGACACGCTGATCATTTCAAAACAACAAAAAATAAATTACCTGTAACTCCCTGCTGAGTTTATACACGTGGCTCCATTCTGGCAGCCTAAAGGTGTTCCAGAGTAAATCTCACATTCATTAACATCCACTGAGCACAGAGGACCCTGGGTTCATACAAAGAACAGAATCAAGTGCTGTAGGACACAAAGGTATGTGAAGCCAGTATTCATATATGTTTAAATATTGACTTGTCAAAAAAGTCATGCCATATTTTTGCATAGGAAAACAGAGAAAATATATCCTGATTTTTATGACAACCCAGTATTTGCACACAGAGAGTGAAGACATCCTCAGGCAAACCAAATACAATGATACTATTATTGCCCTGTTTTTCTTCCTCTGGAATCCATATTTGACCTAGGAGAGTCTAAGAGCTCTTTATCAGATCACAACAGCCACATAAAAAGACTCCTCAGGAGTCGGGTGGTAGTGCAGTGGGTTAAGCACATGTGGCGCAAAGCACAAGGAGCAGCTTAAGGATCCCAGTTCGAGCCCCTGGCTCCCCACCTGCAGGGGGGTCACTTCACAATAGGTGAAGCAGGTCTGCAGGTGTCTGTCTTTCTCTCCCCCTCTCTGTCTTCCCCTCCTCTCTCCATTTCTCTCTGTCCTGTCCAACAACAACAATAATAAAACAACAAGGGCAACAAAAGGGAGTAAATAAATAAATATTTTTTAAAAGACTCCTCAAGGGTGGGGGAGATAGTATAATGGTTATGCAAAGAGATTCTCATGTCTGAAGCTCCAAAGTCCTAGGTTCAATCCCCCCATACCACCATAAGCCAGAGCTGAGCAGTGCTCTAGTCGCTTCCTCTCTCTCTCTCTCTTCCTCTCTCTCTCTCTGTCTCTCTCTCTCCCCCTCCCTCCCCCTCCCTCCCTCTCCCTCTCCCTTCCCTCTCCCTCTCTCTCCATATCTCTCAAAAATAAAATAAATAAAATATTTTTTAAAAGACTCAAATTAGGAAACCTCATTTCACTATTATTTTACACCAAAGGATACTCAATTTTTTAATGTGCATATCAGAAATATTTTCACCATGAATAGAATAAAGGCAAGTAAATTTTCATAGTTATGTCAAGATGTACTTCACACTTTCAATCAGCAAATATACATATATATATATAAACTAATGTGAACAGAGGGATCCCAAGTTATCTACTCATGAACCCCCTCCTTAAGATGCCTTAGCATTCCAGGTGTTATATAGTCATCTCACTGTGGAGATTTGGGCATGGGTGGTATAATTTTTTAGGTTTTGGGAAACTACAGAGTCCTAGAAACTTGAATGGAGAATTAAATATGTCTGAATGATTCCAGGACAATCACAGATGCTGACTCACCCACATTTTTAAGCAAAAGTCAAGTGACTCACCTTCCACTGGGAAGGGCAAATGCAATAAAAGGAGTCATGAAGGTTGAGGCAGGTCCCACCATTTTGGCAGGGATTACTGTTGCAAACCCTCTTGTCAATTATCTGAAATAAAAACAGGACAGTGTGTGAGATAATAGTGTTTGAAGTAAACAGTAAGAACGATAGATATACAGGGTTACATTTTTACCCCTAGTCAATTAGGGACATTCCTCCAGACTTTAAAGTCATTGTTCAAGTTCTCCTTTAGGACTAAGAGAGCATTCGTTTGCTGGAGAACATGATCTGCCATGCATGATACCCTGGGTTCAAGCCCTCACGCCACATGGGAATCTCACAGAGAGAACCAAGGGTGATGCTGTGATGTGTCTCCTCACCCATCTCTCTCTCTCTTTCATCACTCTTTTTCCTCCTCTCAACAAAAAATTAAGAGGCCACTTAGTGGTATGAGACGTGAATGAGACCTTAAATTTGTTCCTTTGTGTCGCATACTTTAAAAAAAGTTCCTCAAATAAAATGCTTTATGTTTCATATTAATAATTACATCCACGTCCCTTTTCTAACTTACATACATTTGAACATGGATGGCATGAGGGGATAAGATTCTCACTTTTTCCTTTGAAAGAGTATGCTTTGCTTGGGAAATATATATTGGTAGACGAGATTAAAAACTGTGGGTGTGGGAATAATCAAGCTATTCTTATTGTACTAGACAAATAAAATTAAAATTCTAGTTCCTTTGCTGACATTCTTGTCTTTGAGACCTCTAGCTGAACATTTGAAATCTGATCATCTTTTGCTATCATTCCTCCTCCCATGGGTAAAGAAGACTGAACTATTTTCCTGAGTCCCTTTGTTTGAAATATGACCACCAGCTCAGAGACAGCCTCCACTCTCAGAGCCACTAACAGGCCTGTCTTTATATAACCTGGGGACTCTTACCAGATGTCATCTACCAGTTCCAACCTTGTACGATCTGAGATGCTTTGGGGGTAGAGGGGTGGACACATCAGAAACTTTAGAGAAAACAATAATGGAAGCAAGTAACTCAATACTTTTTTAATGTTCAGTGATAGATAAAGAAATCAAGTCTGTTCCCTTCCTTTTACAAAGGAAACTAAGTGAGGATAGCCAACTCAAAGGTAACATTTACTAAATCAGTTCTCTGTCCACCTTTGTCATCAATCAGGTGGGATGGGGAGTCACTTCACAAGTGGTGAAGCAGGTCTGCAGGTGTCTATCTTTCTCCCTCTCTGTCTTCCCCTCCTCTCTCCATTTCTCTCTGTCCTATCCAACAGCAAGAACACCAATCATAACTAAAAACAACAAGGGCAACAAAAGGGAATAAATAACAAATAAATATTTTTTAAAAAGATCATTTAAAACAAAAAAAACTCAAAAGAGCCTGTCAGGAGCTGAAAGGAAGTGAAGTAATTAAGGTCAAGAGGAAGACAGTTGGGAATGGCAGGCACTGTAGTGCCCAGAGAGCACTTGCCTAACAAAGACACACTCATAAGCACACTTACTTTCCGAAATCTTTTTTTTTAATTGTATTTATTTATTATTGAGTAGACAGAGAGAAATTGAAAAGGGAGGAAGAGATAGAGAGGGAGAGAAACAGAGAGACACCTATATCCCTGCTTCACCACTTAAAAGACTTCCCCCCTACAGGTGGGAACCAGGGGCTTGAAGCTCCTATGCACTTAACCAGGTGTGCCACCACCTGGCCCCTTCAGAAATTCTGCTTCCCAGAAACAGAAAAACTGTTTTGAGAAGCAGTAGAGTGACTCAATGGTAGAGTATAAAACTTGCATAGGGTGTAGTGCTGCTATGGTGTTCCCTCTCTCTCTCTCTCTCCCTCCCTTCTTATCTCTATCCCCCCCCCCCCCGCCATTAAACACAAATAAACCAATCTAAAAAAAAAAAAACTCTTCCTGGAACATGAGGATGGTGAAGATGATTTGAACTCACTTGACTTTGATCTCTAGTTCCCTTTAATAGAAATACCAAAGCCCTCTCCAGAAATCTGAAAATTCTACCTCTTTGTCTTGCTCCCTTATCAATATTTCTCATTGGCAATATATTATCACATCTGGGAAGAAGGAGTAAGTGAATTGTCTTCCCAGTTTAAAATATCAGACATACAGGACAATACTTGAAGAATGATCAAAGTAGGTAAAAAATATTAAATCAGAGGCTCTAAGCCTGAAAGCTACTGATTTTATTTAAATTTTAAGTATGAGGTCACTGCATTTCTTTGGGTAGAATGTTATGGCTTCTGGGAAAGTCTCTGACAAACTTCCATGAAAGTTAGCAACAGGAGCCAGGTGGTGGCGCACCTGGTTGAGCATACATGTTACAGTGTTCAAGGACCTGGGTTCAAGCCCCTAGTCCCCACCTGCAAGGGGAAAGCTTTGCGAGTGGTGAAGCAGGGCTGCAGGTGTCTCTCTCTCTGTCTCTCTCCCTTCCTATCGTGCCCATCCCTCTCAATTTCTGGCTGTCTCTTTCCAATAAGTAAATAAAGATTTTTAAAAAAGAAAGTTAGCAACAAAAGGAGTCAGAAGTCTAAAAATTATAAGGACTAGTTAACAATCAGGTAGTAAAATTTTCTCTAAGAAGTTATTCCAATTTAATTCCAAGCAAAAGTAGTTTTAGGGAGATTTTAGAATATTTTCTGACATTACCCCAATTCCAATTTCTGAGTTTAGAACTCAGTCCTTAATGGTTGAATCAGTATATTGATGGCCAATAGCTGACCATGTAACATATACATGGCACAGTTAGAGGAAGAATATAAACTTCTGACCACAGAGTCAGAAGACCTCATATGCCAGTGACCTTGAATCAATCACTTCATCTTTCTGAGACTTGGATTCCTCATCTATATTCTGGGAAGCAGAAACTGTGATGAGAATCAAATTATGAGGGGAAGGGGAACCTTCAAATTGATCACCTGTCCATCTTAAGAACAATAGCTTCACTGAGAGCTCAGCTATAATGCCACTGGATGATGATTATTTACTACATACGGAACTTACCTGCTGTAAGCTTTGAAATTTTCTCTCCAGATCCACAATCTAGCAGTAGAGAGGAAAAGGCATTAGTTAGCTGGTTCCAAGTCTAACACATTGCACATGACCTCATCTCCTAATACCTTTTGTTGTGATTCACTTTATAGGTTTGTTCCCCTTTTTGTTGCTATTTCCTTCCTCACTGTTGTTCCCTCCAACTCTCCCTTCCTTCCTCTCTCATCCACCCTCTAGATATTTAAAAGACATTTTTTTAAAAAGAAGTATAACCCATTGATAATTTATTCACTGCTTCTCTGAATACAGTTATTCTGTGAACTAACATAAATTACTGATTCACTCACTTCACCCATAAGCTGCTCTGTAAACCCAAGCAAGGTCCTACTTATACACTTTGGACTCCTTGCTGTAATATTCCAACCCATTGCCCATCATAGCCTCTACAGCTTTGGATAGGCCTGTCCATTTCACCAAGAAGTCCAGCACTTGCTGAACTTCTAAAAGAACAAGAAGGACACGAAGTCCTCCTCAAAATCAAAGTCTCCTGGAAAAAAAAAAGTGTGGGTGTGTGTTATAAAGTTGAATTAAAGAGAACCAGTTTGGACTTACCTTGGAATTAAGCTGATGGATTTGATTAGAAATATTTAGAGGCAGACCAACTGCACTCCTTTTTAAATCTGTAATATCATCTTTGTTTTTCTGGATCTAATTTCAAAAATAAGCAAGAGGAGGATGAGAAAGGCAGGGGAAGAGGAAAGGAAGAGAACATTAGTGAAAAAGACATGCATATATTTTAGGAATAGCATTTAAAATTTTGATTACAATCGTATTTTAAGCACTAAGGTCTGGTCTATTATTATAAAAGCCAAACAGTGCCATGCATGATAAACATCAGACTAAAATAGCCAAAGCATAACTCCATTTATACTCTTTAGTAACAGCATATTCAGGTTATTTTTCCATGTGCATTTTTCCCATAATAACAGTTGAGGATGACTGCTCAGAATTCAACCTTGGAAACAAATTGTTTGGGTTTTAAATTTTGGCTCAGCCATTTATTGTGTGTCCTTGCAAATGTCACTGAGCTGATACAGGGTTCCTTTACCTCCTTTATAAAAGGGATAATAATAAAGCCAACCTCAGGTGAACTAATGGTAGCAAAGTACTGAGATGAGTAGATAACACACACTAAGCTCGATACAATGTTAGTGTCTAACATTAAATCTGATAAAGCAGCAGTTGTAGAAAATAATGAGCAGGGAAAACACTCAGTAAGGCAAGAGAATAACTGGTCAGTTCTGCTCTGTGGCAAATGTAAGCTGGTCACATCTGCACTTTTCCCTGGTCCCTCTCTTTCCTTACTTGCCTATTAGGGACTTCCAGAACTACCTTCCTGTCTTCTCTGAACCAAAGCACATCAGTCTACACAATGAATCTCTTCTCCCTATCAATAGCATTACTCTCCCCCCCATCATTGATCCTAAGGCCTTGTTTACACACACACAAAAAAATTCTCTCACCCCCAACTATATTCCCCTGTGGAATACTAGTACTGACCTTCTGAGCTAAATGAGGAGAGATGGACAAACAAAATAAAGCCATTACATTACCTGATGCAAATAGACATCAAGATCTTCATCATTTAATTTAATTTTCCCCAGAGATCCAGTTTTAAATTCAATGTTTTGAGCAGACCCAGTAAGAAACACTAAGTTTCCCCTCTCTGTAATCATCCTTGGTCTATACAAATCAAACAAGAAAACAGCAGTAATTAGCACATGTAATTTTTAAATCTAAAGAATTTTTTTTCACAAACTGTAAATTGCAAAAAAAAAAAAAAAGAGTAACTTTACAATTTTTTTAAAAAATTATTTGTTGGATACAGTCAGTCAGAAATTGAGAGGGGAGGGGGAGATAGAGAGGAAGAGAGACAGAGAAACACCTGCAGCCCTGCTTCACCATTCACAAAGCTTTCCCCCTACAGGTGGGGTCTGGGGGCTCAAACTTGGGTCCTTGCATATTATAACATGTGTGCTCAACCAAGTGCACCACCACCCAACCCCCCAAAATCATATTTTATAATCAAATTCTTCCTTCTCATCTGCCATTTTTTTCTCTACTAATTTCCTGGAGATAGCTCTTGGAAAATGCACACTACTAGGTTTATTTACAAATTACAAATGAATATTTTTGTATAGGAAGATAATTCCTTACTCAAGTATTTATGGGATTTCTTGTTAATAAACATCATAGTGTCCCTCATGAAAAACACCTTTCCTTATCTAGAAATTAATAAATAAATAAAATAAAAATGAGAAACTACTTTAGATCAAGTAATTCATTATCAACTTACTGTTGAAGGTCAGTATTTCTTTTTTGTCTCTGCAGGTCATGGCCTCCAACTTCACCATCTAATTCAGCAAATGTCAATAAAATAGCTAAACTCCAAAGGAGAAGTGAGGACATCCTCACCAACCTCCCCTAGTTGTTGCTAAGAGGGAGGCCACTCCAGACAACTAAGTGTGAGAGTTTAGAGAAAGCAGCCTGGCAAATGGACTTTGACCTGTGGCATATCCTGCAAACTCTTCAATTCTTTCTTCTTTGCCCTAGGAGGCAAGTTTATTCTTTCTTCCCAGGATGTAAATGATCTTAGATCTTCAGTACTCTTCAACTTGTGAGAGGTCAAAATCTACCTCTAACTGATGCACAACTTAATCATTATCCATTTGACCTTTGAAATGGTAACAAACTGCACTGGACACATCTAGTAAAGCAGTCTTTGCCTAAAAAGTAACCATCTTGTCAAGAAAAGGTGCTAGGAAACTGATTATTCAGATGCAAAAGGATGTCCCTAAGCCCTTACTTGATGTTGTATATAATAAGTAAAAATTCATCAAATGCTTACATATAGGAAGTAAAAACTATGACAGTTTTAGAAGAAAACGGGGGAAATTCCATAAGATGGAATTCAGAAATCATCTCTTGGATATGGCACCAAATGCACTGAAAACAAAAATGGTCAAAACCAAACCATTTTGAAATTAAATCAAAATCTAACGACTTTGAAATTAAAAATAATTAATTAATTAATCAATAATTTCTTTTTTTTTTGGTGGGGGAGTAATTGTATCCATGCATCAATAACAGCACGCAAACCATCAATCTCCTAATAGAACTGGGGGGAAAGAAAAAGGAAAAAAGGGGGTAGGAACAAATGTGCTGTTTAAATCTATATTATGTTGCTTTTTTATATTGTATCTTGAAATATTTTTTCAATTCATAGATACAAATGGTTAATATCCAGACTATACAAGTAGCTCTCACAAGGAAATAATCCAATTAAGAAACAAAGGTCGCGCCCCCAGCTCCCCACCTGCAGGGGAGTCCCTTCACAGGCTGTGAAACAGGTCTGTGTCTGTCTTTCCCTCCCCCTCTGTCTTCTGCTCCTCTCTCTATTTCTCTCTGTCCTATCCAACAACAATGACATCAATAACTACAACAATAAAACAACAAGGGCAACAAAAGGGAATAAATATTTTTAAAAAAAGAAACAAAAGAAATAGATATATCCCCAAAGAATATGTAATGTGGCCAAAAAAAATAAAAACTAAAAATAAAAGGATATTCAGCACCACTAATCATTAGGAAAATACAAGTCAAAACCACAGTGAAATACCATTCCACATCCATTTAAATAACTACTGTAGAAACAAAAAGAAAAAAAAAAAAAGAATGTTGGTGAGAATGTGGAGAAATCAGAACTCTTGTTGTGACTTTATATTCTCACTATTGATGAGAATGTGAAGTAATGCAGATTCTGTAGAGCAGTATGGTGTTTTCTCCACATTTTAACATCAGATTATCACCTGACAGCAATTCCACTACTGTGTATACACTTAAAAAATTGCAAGAAGGGGGAGTCAGGCAGTAGCCCAGCGGGTTAGGTGCACATGGTTCAAAGCACAAGGACTAGAGTAAGGATCCCAGTTCAAGCCCCCAGCTCCTCACCTATGGGGGTGGGGGGTCACTTCACAGGCAGTGAAGCAGGTCCACAGGTATCAATCTTTCTCTCCCCCTCTCTGTCTCTCCTCCTCTCTCAATTTCTCTCTGTCCTATCCAACAACATCAATGGCAACAATAACAATAAAAATAACAAAATGGGAAAAAAATGTCTTCCAGGAGCAGTGGATTTGTAGTGCAGGCACCAAGCCCCAGCAATAACCCTGGAGGCAAAAAAAAAAAAAAAAAATTGCAAGTAGGAACCTGAGCAAATATTTGCACACCGATGTTTATAGTTGCATTATTCACAGTTGTTAAAATAGCAACCAAAAAATCTACTGACAAATATAGACATGTAAACTAAATGTAGTACAAAACCTATCATGGAATATTATTCAGCCTTCAAAAGGAATGGGATCCTGACATATGCTATAAAATGGATAAATCTTGAAGACAAAATGAGATAAACTAGACACAAAGAACAAATACTGCATGATTCTACTTTTATAAGGAATTGAAAGAAATCAAAATCATAGAGATTGAAAGTTGAAATGTGGGAGGGGAGGCAGTTGGTGGTGAACCTGGTTGAGTGCACCTGTTACAATATGCAAGGACTCAGGTTCCAGCACCACATCACCACCTGAAGGGGAAAAGCTTCACAATTGGTGGAACAGTGCTGCAAGTGTCTCTCTGTCTTTCTCCCCCTCTATATCTCCCTTTCCTATTGATTTTTAGTTGTCTCTATCCAATAAATATATAAATAATTTATAAAAGAAGGTTGAAATATGGTTTCTGGTGCTATGAGAAGGGAGAATGGGGAGTTATGTTTGATAGCTCTATGGCTTTTACTCTAGAAAGGTGATTTTTTTTCTGGAGTTAGATGGGTAATGGTGATACTGCATAATGATATGAATATATGCAATGCCACTGTGTTATTAAAATGGTATATTTTGAGTTATGCATATTTTACAACAAAATAAATTGGAAGATGTGCTGCTTGCTATAGAAACTTCTTATGCAATAAAAGGGTGCTTTTACCTGCATACTCTGTTTTCAAAAAAAATTTTAAAAATACTCTGTGAAAAACTTCGAAGTACAGTTAGTGTTCTCCTTTTCTTTTTTTAATAGTGTTCTTTTTATTTATTTATTGGATAGAAAGAGCCATAAATTGAGAGGGAAGGGGGTAATAGAAAGGAAGAAACAGAGATATGCCTGCAACACTGCTTCACCACTTGCAAAGTTTCCCCCTGCAGGTGGGGACTGGCTGCTGTTCCTTGCACATTGTAACATGTGCTCTCAACCAGGTGTACCACCACCCAGCCTCTAGTGCTATCTTTCCTCCCCTTTATCTCTATACCTTTAATGCATGTATTTTCACCTCTCCTAAGCCTACTTTGTTTCAAAAATGCTTGCTTCCCTAAAAAAAAAAAAATTAAGTGCCAGTGAAAGTTGCAGATAGTATCTATAAAGCTGTGCAGTTAATAGCAGAAAAAATATATAACACTATTTTACACTCTTGTATTAGTCTTCAAAACAAAAATAGCAAAGAGGTCAAGCTGCTGCTTAACTGATCTGAGCCTGCATATAAGGGATAAATTTTTTTTGTTTGTTTGTTTTTTTTCTTTGCCTCCAGGGTTATCTCTGGGGCTCGGTGCCTGCACTAGGAATCCACTGCTCCTGGCAGCCATTTTTTCCCATGTTGTTGTTACTGTTGTTGGATAGGACAGAGAGAAATTTAGAGAAAAATTCCACTTGTGAAATGACCCCCCTTAAAGGGGGGAGCCGGGGCTCAAACCCGGATGCTTGCAATGATCCTTGTGCGCTTAATCCGGTGCGCCACCACCCAACCCTGAATTTTTGTTTTCCTTTTACTTTCTAGTTTAAGAAATGGGTGTAGACCTGGGGAGACAGAATGATGGTTATGCAAAAGTCTTTCATGCCTGAGGTTCTGAGGTGTCAGATTCAATCTCTAGCACCATTATAAGTCCCCAGTAGCACCATAAGTCAGAGCTGAACAGTGCGCTAGCATCTGTCTGTTTCTCTCTTCCTCCTTCCCTCCCTCTTTCTCTGGTCTTTGTCTCTGTATCCCTCTCATTATAAACAAACAAACAAATAAATAAATATATTTAAAATAATTTCTTCTAGGGTCCGGGCGGTAGCGCAGTGGGTTAAGTGTACGTGGTACAAAGCAGAAGCACTGGAGTAAGGATCCTGGTTTGAGCCCCGGGCTCCCCACCTGCAGGGGGATCGATCACAAGTGGTGAAGCAGGTCTGCAGGTGTCTCTCTTTCTTCCCCCCCTCACCCCCATCTCCCCCTCCTCTATCGATTTCTCTCTGTCCTATCCAATAACAGCAACAATAATAATAACAACAATAATAACTACACAACAAAATGCAAAAAAATGGCCACCAGGAGCAGTGGATTATATTGCAGGCACCGAGGCCTAGCGATAACCCTGGAGGCAAAAACATAAATTAATTTTTAAAAATTATTTTAAAAAAGAAATGGGCATAATACAAAAAAAGTGGCATTTTGAGTTGAATGTTATTTTTTTCTTGTCACATTAGTCCAAGATTTGTTAAAATTTTAACAACATGGATCAACCTGCCAATGCCTATGTCCATCAGAGAAGCAATTACAGAAGCCAGACCTTCTACCTTCTGCACCCCATAATGATCCTGGGTCCATACTCCCAGAGGGATAAAGAATAGGAAAGCTCCCAATGGAGGGGATGGGATGCCGAACTCTGGTGGAGGAAAATGTGTGGAATTGTACCCCTTTATCCTACAGTCTTGTCGATTATTACTAAATCAATAAAAAAAATTCTCAGAATAAGGAAGGCTTGTCTTACTCAATAGCATATGCATAGTCCTTCAGTTTTCATTTTCATGTATCATGAAAATATCAGTATAAATAAATATAACAAATAAAAATAGGGATTTGATGGTCACATATTAAAAATAAATAAATAAAGGTTACCAACTGAGCCCAGTGCGGTTTACCTGGTTGAGCACACACTTTACAGTGCTCAAGCACCCAGGTTCAAGCCCCTGGTTTCCCCCTGCAGGGGGATGCTTCATGAGTGGTGAAGCAGGACTGCAGGTGACTCTCTCCCTCCTCCTACCCTCTTAATTTTTCTCTGTCTCTATCCAATAATAAATAAATAAAAATATAATTTAAAAAATAAGAGAAAAAGATATAGAAAAGTTTAACAACTTCGGGGTGTGATTGAGGCAGAGATGGGGATGGGACTTGACAATGTAAAAGCTCGGTTAACTTTAGAATAAGATAAAATATGTCAGATAAGAAAATTAAACTCGGGAGTCGGGCTGTAGCGCAGTGGGTTAAGCGCAGGTGGCGCAAAGCACAAGGACCGGCATAAGGATCCCGGTTCGAACCCCGGCTCCCCACCTGCAGGGGAGTCGCTTCACAGGCGGTGAAGCAGGTCTGCAGGTGTCTATCTTTCTCTCCTCCTCTCTGTCTTCCCCTCCTCTCTCCATTTCTCTCTGTCCTATCCAACAACGACGACAACAACAATAACTACAATAATAAAACAACAAGGGCAACAAAAGGGAATAAATAAATAAAATAAAATATTAAAAAAAAGAAAATTAAACTCTTTAAATTGTGAATTAATGATTTTCCTGATTGTATTTTCCTAAAGATCTCTGAACTCAGTAATTATTCCTGGAGCAATAAATTTCTCTAGAATGGTTGTAATAAGAACTTCCTCTTTTACAGGATTTCTCTGTTTTACTAATGTGATGAATATAAAGTTGCTCTGCCCCCAACTTAGTCAGATAGTTCCTACTTCTCTCTCATGTTAGAAAGAAAAGAAATAGCCCTTCAAGGTCTGAATGACTTTGCAGGAGTGTAGGAAATTTGCCTCCAGCTCATCTTCTCAATTCTAGCTCAGATCAATAAACTCAGCCTGTCTGTATATGATGACTCTGGAAACAACAGAAAATCAATTGCTGTTACCACAGCATCATCACTCATTCTGTTTACCTGCCTTATTTAGAATTTCTTCAGCAAAGATAAATTAAGATAGTCTTAGAATTTGTGGTCTTAAAATTTAGAAGGTGAAAATCCCCTCACCCTTCCCCCCAAATAAATGTTTTATAGACCCTAAATGCTGTCTTTCCTTGATTAGCACAGCTCCTATCTCCTCCCTAATCCAGAGCACATTCTGTAGATATTCAGTGTTTGCCCTTTATGGATTAGCTATGCTACAAGATGCCAAGTAAACAGAAAGATATTTATACTGCAATTCTTCCCTTCAAAGTCATGTCTAGGGGGGGCCATAGAGTCAAGGGGAAAAGAACATGGTCTCTGAAGTTCTTTCTTCTGGGTTCAGAGTTCACCTCTGCTCATGTGACCCAGTTGGCTCAACAGAAAGATACTAATAATGGCAACGAAGGTGTTTAAACGAAATGTTTAGCTCTTTGGTCTCTGGCACATAGTAAGCACTCACTAAATAAAAAGTATATTATCAGTATTGTGACAATAAACCTGTCCTCTTCTACCACTTGGGGTTGGACTCCTTTAAGAAAGAAAAAGAATTCACCACAGATCTCAAAGTTTTAGACACAAAGAAAAATAGATGTGTCTGATCTTCCCTCTATTAGTAGAGTATGATGGGAGAAAGGCATGCATCGGGGCCTTTGAGTAAGGAAAACAGCCTATCTATAACTAGGATGGGAGGAAAAGATAGATGTACAGCTGAGAACAAGGCAAAGTAGTTCAGAGAAATTCCACATGGATAAATAGGGAGCAAGAACTGAAATGCAGGAGTATTTGAGAGCGGGCAACCCAAAGGGAACAATCTCTTTCTTGAGATTTTGATGAGGAAACTGAGACAAGGAGAGTTTGTTCTGAGACCTTCTAGCTACTGAGGGAGGAGAGAGGTTACAGCAGACATAAGGAAACCCTTATACACTTTTTCTTTCATTAACAATTATTAATCAGGAGTCGGGCATAGCAAAGCGGGTTAAGCGCAAGTGGCGCAAAGCAAAGACCCGCGTAAGGATCCCAGTTCGAGCCTCCGTCTCCCTATCTGCAGGGGAGTCGCTTCACAATCAGTGAAGCAGGTCTGCAGGTGTCTCTCTTTCTTTCCCCCTCTCTGTCTTCCCCTCCTCTCTCCATTTCTTTCTGTCCTATCCAACAACAATGACAATAATAACTACAACAATAAAAAACAACAAGGGCAACAAAAGGGAAAATAAATAAATATAAAAAATTATTAATCAGAACACAATACCAATGGAGTGTTACACATTTCTAGTTTACGACAGGATCAGTCCTACTCTTGCTTTTCAGGTTTCCCCTGAAAGCAGAATTTCATTTGATAAGAGTTGGTAAATAGCATCTGCAAAATGCTTATTATTATTTTACATGGAAACATCTTTGAGAGTTCTGGTGGTAGTGCAGCAGGTGGAGCCCACATGATGCAAAGCACAAGGACTGGCATAAGGAACCCTGTTCAAACCCCTGGCTCCCCACCTGTAGGGGCATCTCTTCACAAGCAGTGAAGCAGGTTTGCAGGTATCTATCTTTCTCTCCCCCTCTCTGTCATCCCCTCCTCTCTCAATTTCTCTCTGTCCTATCCAACAATGACAACAATAAAAACAATAACAATAAAACAAGGGCAACAGAATAGGAAAAAAAAAAAACAGCCTCTAGAAACAGTGGATTTGTAGTGCAGGCACCAAGCCCCAGCAATAACCCTGGATGCAAAAAAAAAAAAAAAAGAAGAGATAGAAAAAAAAAGAAACATCTTTGAGAGTTCACAAAGCTCCCAAAACCTACCAAATCATACAAAAAGAGGAAATCTGTGTCACAGTTGATTCTTTATCTCACCTTCAACAAGATAAGTGTAAATTATTTTGCTTTATTTCAGCTACTACATGTAGTCTAAGGAGTTAGGGTTATATCTGCTTCTCTCTGTACATATGTTTGGTGTATTGTCTGTCAGTAACCCTTGACCTGTTGAAGTTCTCCCATTCATACCTCATGATCTCACTGTCCTGCCTTTCCTCCTCCTGGACTCACAGAAATTAGAGAAGTATCAACTCTCTTCTTTCTCTCCTTCCCTCCATGCAAATCCATCAGAATGTAAGTATAATAATTGAATTTACAAAAACAAAATCAGTCTACCTTATCCTTTTTTTCTTTCTACAACTTTTCCAAGACATTTCTGTATACCTTCTGCATAACTTCTTGTCTCATCTACTTTACCTCCTTTATTAATTTTGAACTTTCTACACCCTACTTTTAATATTCTACAGTACAATTCACAAGTGAAACTCATTGGTGAATCAGAATTAGCAAATAAAATTTTTTGTGATCATCAAAAACATACCTGAGAGCAAATTTCAGTATACTGAAGTTTCACATGAAGTGAATTGCTGGTTAAGAGGGAATCGCTGTAATCCATGTCAGCAAGCTTGCAATTTCTTTGGGGAACCCCAAATGTCAATTAAATATCTGGAGACAATTAATTTCTCCAGAGTGAAATCCTCCAGTTTTCTACATAGATGAGCAAAGTTTTCAGAATACTTTACTACTAAGTGTGTATAGTTTGTTTATCAATGTATTTGGTTTTTTTGTTTGTTTGCTTTTGCCTCCAGGGTTATTGTTGGAGCTCAGTGCCTACATTAGGAATCCACTGCTCCTGAAGGCTATTTTTCTCATTTTTGTTGCCATTGTTGTTGTTGTTGTTATTGCTGTCATTGTTGTTGGATAGAGACAGAGAGAAATCGAAAGAGGACGGGGAAACAGAGGGGGAGAAAAAGAAACCTGCAGAACTGCTTCATCACCTGTGAAGCAACCCCCCTGCAAGTGGGGAGCCAAGAGCTTGAACCTGGATCCTTACCCAGGTCCTTGTGCTTTGTGCCATGTGCATTTAACCCACTGTGCTACCACCCAGATTCAGGCAATGTATTTTTAACCTCAACACTACATTAATGTGTTTCCTAAAGTGTTATACCAATGGTTATTTTATGTTGTTGCTGCCTTTACAAGTTTTACCTAAATTTCACTGTTTGTAGTCTTAATAAGCATTTACTGCAGATACCTAAGGTCCTCCCCAATGAGGGAATTCAAAATATGTAAAAATCACGAGCTTCTCTGGTTTGCAATAAATTAATATGCACATATCTAGAGAGCTGTAATAAAGCACCAGTATAAAGGAAAGTGTGACAACATAGACAAAATATATACTAATGTATTGCTAAGAAAACAACATGAACTGAGAAAGAAGCCAGCCACACAGTCTGGAAGGAACAGAGGTACAGAGACTCTGTAAGTCCAGATGGGTCATTTGATGAAAGGTGGTTGGAGGGACTTTGTATAACAGGCTGGTTTTCTTTCTTTTTTATTTATACCATTAATAAGAAATTGTTCTTGCATCTCTCATGAAGTAATCTTAATGTGATATCTCTAGTAGGCCAGCCAAACCTTTGTGAAGAGCTGCATTTTCACGAACGTCACAAGAATAAAGGATAAAGGGTGAAAATGGAGAAGTGCCTTTGAGGAAAAATTAGGAAGACACTCATAGTCTCAGAT
The DNA here is from genome assembly GCF_950295315.1 of Erinaceus europaeus. Classification (NCBI taxonomy): domain Eukaryota; kingdom Metazoa; phylum Chordata; class Mammalia; order Eulipotyphla; family Erinaceidae; genus Erinaceus; species Erinaceus europaeus. Next base: position 54,500,976 of record NC_080167.1, read on the forward strand.
CTAGCCCCATGCTATATTTTACAGCTTCAATCTGACCTTCATACTTTCTTCAGTTCCTTTTCATTTTCCTATCAGTTTGAAACAGCACAGTAGAATCAATCTTTTCTTTTTAGTCATTAACGAAAACATTTGTGAATATAATCTCTTTTAACCTTGTGGCCTTAACTCATTCCTCTCTGCAGGGACATACATTGTTTAAGAGGTACATTAACATATGCCAGTTTTGTGATTTTTCTACAAGATTTCAGAACAATATTTTTTTCATTGTCTGTTAATTTTCCACCAAGAATTACATAAAATAATTATGGAAACTGATCTAAGTTTAAAACTATTCATTTGCTCATCTTCCTCCTGGAAAATTACTAAGTCCACCACTGCGATAAACTGATGATCTTTCTGAATGCAGGGTGGTGTTGAATCAGGGAATGACTGCAATTATCACTAAGTAGAATGAAGAAGAATTTTGAGTTAATCATTACTGTTTGAATAATTCAAGCTTGACAGAGATTTTTTTTTTTCCTGAGAAGGCACATTTATGGGAGTTCAGAATATTTTTCTAAGACATTTAAGTACAATAATCTCTACATAGATGAGGAGACTATGATCAGAAAATGCCATTTCCACCAAATATATGTGTAGGTATGTGTGTGTGTGTTTATGTGTAATAAAGGAATAGGATTTCAGATAAGAGTATGCAGTGGGGGGATGCCAGGTGATGGTACACCTACCTAAGTTAAGTGAACATATTACAGTGTGCAAGATCTGGGTTCAAGCCTTCAGTCCCCACTTGCAGGGGAGAGCTTCAGAAGTGATGAAACAGTCCTGCAGACTTCTCCTTTTTCTCCTTCTCCTCCTCCTTCTTCTCTTCCTCCTCTTTCTTCTCCTCTTCCTTCTTCCCCTTCTTCCTCTCCTACTTTATCCTCCTCCTCCTCCTTCTTTTTGCCATTAGGATTACCACTGGGGTTTGGTGCCAGCACTATGAATCCACTGCTCCTGATAGTCATTTTCTCCCTTTTTTTTTTTGCTATTTTATTTGCTAGGACAGAAAGATATACATCTGCAGACCTGCTTCACCAGTAATAAAGTGTCCACTGCAGGTGAGGAACAGGGCTGGAACCCAGCTCTTTATGTATGGCAATGTGTCTGTGTTCAATCAGGTGCACCACCACCTGATCCACCCCTCTCTCTACTCAGCTAGCCCCCTCCTTCTCAATTTCTCTCTGTCTTATCCAAAATGAATGAATAAATGAGTAAATAATATTTTTGAAAATGAGTTAAAAAGAAAGTATAGATGTGCTGAGGTTACACACACACACACACACACACACTCACACACACACACACTCACACTGTATTACCTCAAGGTAGCTCATTTATTCTAGAAATATCTACTGGTGAGTGGTGTCATTTTGGGGCAGAGGCTGATTAAGAACAGGACATACAGAAACACAAACATAATTTGCTAGGATTATAGGCTGAAAAAAAAAAAAAAAACAGGAACACAACATAGTTTTCTCTACCTCCAATAGCTCTTGACAAGTATTTCAGCACTTCCATTCTTGAATCCAACCTTGATGTCCATGAAGACCAGAGGCAGTTAAATGAAGGTTATCTTTGATGAGGATGGTGGGTAAACCCTCCTGAAATCTCTTTCCAAGTCAGCCTAAATAATAATAATAAAAATATAATGCTACTTGGTGACTAATCAGATTCCCTGCACTAGAGAAGGAAGTGAATGATTTGGACACTATTCATAACTGTAATCAAAGGGAAATGACAACTTGCACTAATACTTCAGTGTGAATGACTATCAGTGCAGACGTTAAACCATTTCAAACAACTTAATTTGGGTCTGAGCCAAAAAGTGGGGAGTGCAGCCATGTGACAATATTGTGTTTGATGAGAGGAAGTGAAATATGTCACCACTGAAGTGGGGGAGAGGAGTTTGGGGATACCTGGCACTCTATAGAATTCTGTCTCTTATTAGTAAGTAAGCTTAGTTAGTGAGCTGCAAATAGAAGCAGTACACCGAGGTATCTTTATCTCCAGAGGGAAGGTTTGGTTTCATTGATGTGATTTATGATGTGAGTATTTTAACAGGCCTGATGGATTACAAAGGACCATCACTCCCAGGGGACTCCTTAATTGAAGTGCCACACAGATCTGTGGGAAGATAGAAGGTGTTGTCATCAAGGGCAGGAAGAAGGGGAGATGACCTCACCTCTGTCTTTTCTGCACAATTATTCTAAGATTTACAAAAACCAAAGACTTTGTCCTTTTGTCTGTTTTCTTTTCAGTGGCCTGGCCTCTATTTATTACAGAAGTACTGCCAAATTAAGCTTTGTCAACAATTCCAAGACTATGTTTAGAGGAGACAAAAACAATTTCCTAGGAGTTATACACAATCCTGGCATTAAATCACTTTTGTATAACATTTAATGTGCTTTTTTTGTGCTTTGGATGATTAGCAAAATTATTGCATCAACTCTCAAAGCTATAACAGACTATAATGATTCTATCATTTTTTTATGCTCATTTTCAGGTCAGGGTAACTGTACAGTTAATAAGTGGTCACTGTCAACATCTGGGAGAGGTGCCGAGGGAAAAAAACTGAGTCAGATACACCCTCTGTACTGGAAGAGAAAATCTGGGGAGAGTCCACAATACACACCACCACGGTGAAAATTAAGTACTGACTTGAAATTTAATTTACTATGACCAGATTGGAATAAAATATTTGTTGTGAATAAAAGAATATTTTAATTATAAAAGTGACATAATTATATTACACTCAATTACAAAATACAAGGAAGGAAAAAGTGTGATTTAATTATTCTAAGTCTTCTATGTTAAAACTTTATTCCAACCTATTTTCAAATGAGTAATTCTACAAATTATAATAGTTGGGACTACATGTATAAAATGGCTATCTCCTTGTTTTACTTCACACAAAACTATTTCAATGTCAAACTATAAATGTCACATTAAAAGCTGCATATAGAGAAAGATGAGACGGACAGATACAATTCACATTCTAAAAAAAAACTCATTCAATTATAATGTACAATTAGATGGTTTCTTGTATATTCAGAGTAGTAATAACATACTCACATCTATTTGAGAACAGTTTTATCACCCTAAGAAGAAATCATATACCTCTCAACTCTCTTTCTCGTTATTGGCCTCCTTCCCTTCCTACATTTTTTTTTTACCTTGCCAATTATGAACATATCATATCAGGTGGTCTTCTGTGTTAGACTTCTTTCACTGCACGTCTTTGAGTTTCATCCATGTTGTAACACTTAGTGGCATTTCATTCCTTTGTGAATATACACATTTAGTTTACCCATTGATCAGTTGTTAAACATCTAATAGCTGTTCCCACTTTTTAGCTAGTTTGATGTAGGTGACATATATTTAACCTCTCTCAGGTATATTATATAATCAGAAGTTGAAATTTTGGATCATACAGTAATTCAATGTGTTGAAGGAAAGGGAAGTGTTCATCAGAGTGACCGGGTCAAACTGCTGCATAGTTTTATTGATTGGAGGAGAGACACCTACATTATTGCTCTAGTACTCAAGAACCACTCTTACCCCTTCCCTACCTCCCCACACAGGTGAGAACCAGGGACTTGAACTCAGGCCTGTTGAGGGCCAGGAATGAGTACCTGGAGGAAGGAAACTGTTGCCCAGGAAATGTGAGTGGTGACAGATGTTAAAAGCTAGATGTGTGGGTGTGGCTTGCTCTCTGCTACTTGAGCAAAGCTGGAGATGTAAGTGGACTTCCATTTCTCTTTCTCTTGGCCTAATGTGAATGTTCTCAATTTCCTTTAATAAAGTTTAAAACTCCTGAATGTCATGCTCTCTCCTCAATTCTTTGTTGAAATTTGCATGGCAGACTTTTAAATGTTGAGGAAACAAACTCAGCCAGTCAACTGCCCCCAAAAGAGTTCTTTGCATATCATGACTTGTGGACTCTATCTAGTGCACCATCTCCCAGCCCTCAAGTGTTTGTCCTGTCAAACTGTATCACTGAGGTAGACTCCCCTTGTGGCTCTTGTTTCACTATCCTCATTTTATTTTCAATTTACCTGCATTGGGTTTGAAGTGAGTTTGTTATAAAAAGCATGTAATTGGATCATGTTTTTCAAATCCATTCTTCCAATATTTGAATTTATTTAGCATATTTTGACCAATTGTACTTAAAAATAATTGATATGGTAGCATGCATATGCTATTTGTTGTCTATGTATTTCCTCTGCTTCTCATTCTTCTCTTCTGTTCCCCTTTTCTTAACTTCCTGCAGGTTATAAGAATATTTTCACATTTCCATTTTATTTATAGTGTCATTGGGTTAACATTTTGGCATACTTTCTGTAGTGGTTGCTCTGGGTGTGAAGGTATGTATACATGGCTTTTCATAATCTGCAAGTGCCAATATTTTTTTATTTCAACTGAAATAAGACCCCACTTCCATTTAGGTCTTTTTACCTTCATTGTCTTAAATATAAGATGGTGTAGTTTTTTGTTTTAGTAATAAAATTTCTTTAAAAATTAATGGTAATCATAATCTATCACATATACACACCTATGTGTTGATTATCCATTTGTCCATTGTTCTTCCTGAAGCTCCAAGATGCTATCCTTTTGTACTTCATTTCTGGTTGAAGAACTTCCATTAACCATTTCTTCACGGGTAGGTTTGCTGACAACATATAGTATCAGTTTGCGAATATGCTAATTTCCCCCCTTCATTCCTGAAGGGGGCTATGCCATGTTGTCTAGATATGTAGCAGGTTATACCATCTAAGTGTGTATAATTATACTCCATGGCATTTACACAATGTTAACTAATGATATATTCTCAGAATTCCCATCCTTAAAGAACACGTCTGTTGTGTTATGTCACTTCTTTGGGGTTGCTTCTGATTTTTGCTTTGATTCCTAGTTTTTAGAAAACTAGGAATTTAATTTACTAATGCATTCTTCCAGTTAATCCTACTTGAAGTTCATTTAGCTGATTAAACTGGCACATTTATTGTTTGTTGACTATGGGGTGATTTATTATTTATTTGCATATTCTTTCATCTCTATTCTGTTTTCTCCTCTACTTCCAGAACTCCAAATATATGACTCCTCTCTCTTTTGCTGTTATCTCACAGGTCCCTGAGGCTCTATTCATATTTTTTTCTTTTTACTTTCTTTGTTATTCATACTGGGCAACTTTCAAATTTCACATAAGGTAATATTATGTTACATGTGATCTTCTGTGTTTGACATCTTCACTTAGCATGCTTTCAAGCTTCACCCATGTTGCAGTGTGTATCAGTACTGCATTCCTTTGAATAGTTAAATTCATTGTATGAATTCACACACTTTTATTTTGGTCATTGGGTTTGGTGTCGGCATGACAAATCCACAATTCCCGGCAGCCTTATGTGTTTTCCTTTTGTTATTGTTGGGTTATTTTGTTTGTTGATAAAGTTAAAGAGATGAGAGAGAAGGGGATATAAAGAGAAAGAGAGATACTTTCGCCACTGCTCATCACTTGCTAAGCTTTCCCCCCTGCAGATGGAGACCAGTCTCAAACCCAAATTCATGTGCTTGGTAGCATGTGTACTCTACCAGGTGCACCAACACTCAACCACTTATGCACATCTATTCTTTTATTGTTTTTTTTTTTTACTAGTGATTTAACAGTGGTCTACAGAATTACCAGATTCTAGGGATATTTTCATTCCCACACTTGGTGCATGCAAATCACATCTCTCAATAGAGTTCTGTTCCTTGCCCCCACACGTTGCCAACCTTCTTAGTTCTCAACTCCAAGTGATGGGTGTCAGCAGAATGCTCTCATGTTCAGCATAGGTCCGCAAACCCTTTTCCAATCCTTTCTCAGAGTCCCTTGCTTTGGTGGAGTATACAAACTCCAATCCAAGATTTACCCTTTCTGACCCTGTCTCCTGAGTTCCACCTACATGTAAGGTCCTCCAGTATTGCTGCCCTTTTCCTGACTCATCCCATCCAATACTTCAGGTTCCATCCAAAGTGAGGCAGAGATTGGTATTTTAGAATTTCTGATCTAATATATAGGTCTTTGATCGTTGGCTTTCATTCACCAATATATTTCATATCACTCTGTCCATTTTGCCCTCCCTTTTCCTATGCATTTGCTTTCTTCTTTTGCTGTTGGCTTTGTTACTGGTTCTATTTCATTGATATCAAAAATTACTTCATTTAGAGTTGGAGTTCCTTTGCTTCTTTTTATGTAGGACTCCTTTCAGTGATTCTTAAACATTTCTGTATGTTTGGGAAGATTTTAGTTCATATTATTCTATCATCTGTTGCTTACATAGTATTGAACTCATCCCAAGTTTCATATTCTTGGTTATTGTATTTTCCCAGTTATATAATTATTTTAATTGGAATATAATGCACATATAATTGTGGTTCTTGTACTAATTAAAATACAGTTTTTGTTAACTTTCTATGTTGACCTTTTCTATTTTGTACTTCAAGATAAATTTTAGTTACACTGAGTTGATTTTATAATGGTTGCTTTAAAATCCTTGTCAAATTCCAATACCTTATTCATCTTGGTGTCATCATAAGTTAAGTTTTTTCTTATTCAAGCCATAAGAGTCTTGGATTTTAGCATGACAGGTGATTTTTTCCCTAGATATTGTGCCTATTATGTTAGGAGACTTTGAGTCCTATTTTAAACTTTTATTTTAGCAAGTAGTCATCCTCTTTATGTTCCACATGCAGAACCTGGTCCACTTTGGGGTTCTGTGATTCCAGTGGCAATTTATCTTTTACCACCTTTGCAATGTTATTATTTCTGCCTGATCTGTTGGTGTTGCCAGGGCTCCAAGCCATCCTTAATGGTGCTACTTTAAGGAGAAGTTTTCCTGTGATCAGATCATTTGACTTTTGAGGTTAAGAGTTCCTACCCATGGTGATGAAAGGGCTTCTGGGATCAGTTACATTTACAGTGGATTCCCCCTTATTAGTGCCTGGCTGCCCAATGACTCCCCGTAAGTGGAAGGAGTCTCAAGCAAGGCCTGACAACAGAGTGCTCCACTGGACACTTACCAGTGGGGATCCCAGGTAGTGCCTTTGCCAGTGGTATCTGACTGCTCTGGTGATAAAAGCAGGACTCAGGTCCATTAACAGTGGGAATGAGCCACACTGACATCCTTTAATTTCTAGGCTGGGGATCAGAAAATACTCATCAAAGGTGCTACAGCTATATTCCTCCTCTAGTCTTCAAGTACCTTAGTCAATTTGTTCTTCTTACCTTTCAATTATCTTCCTAATGACACTTGAACTATTTCAGAATCATATTTATCCAGACTTTTATAACTATACTGGTTAGAGAGGAATAAGGAGAAATAAGTCTACATTTTGCATTTTGTCCAGACAAGAAGTTAATATAGAGTACTTACAAATATGTCTATATGCTAAACTTCCCCCCAAAGGCTAAACAGTTTAAGCTGTATGCTAGAATTAATTTTTTTTACATTTATTTATTTATTTATTTATTTTCCCTTTTGTTGCCCTTGTTGTTTATCGTTGTTGTTGTTATTGCTGTCATCGTTGTTGGATAGGACAGAGAGACATGGAGAGAGGAGGGGAAGACAGAGAGGGGGAGAGATAGACACCTGCGGACCTGCTTCACCACCTGTGAAGCGACTCCCCTGCAGGTGGGGAGCCGGGGGCTCGAACCAGGATCCTTATGCCGATCGTTGTGCTTTGCGCCACCTGCGCTTAACCCACTGAGCTACACCCGACTCCCTAGAATTAATTTTTAAATAACAATAAAATTTCCAAACTTGAGTCACTGCTATAAAAAGATACGGCGATAAGATACTTGTTTTCAGGAAAATCACTCAAAGATACTGTTTAAACTGCACAAAAATGACATTTATGGAACTTCTTTCCCAGTCAGTATGATCACTATATTTAAATACTTAATCATAATTACTGAGTGTCTGCAATGTGTCAGATACCATTTTAGGCACTGGGAAGGTAGCAGTGGGGAAAAAAAGGTTAAAAATCTCAGCCTTCTGTAAGTTTATATTTTCTATAATATGAAATGTTTTTTGTTAAAACCAGTTCAAATCCTAGCAACTAGTTTACTGTCTATTCACTTACATAATCATAGCTCAAATAGCAAACATAACTTGCATTACTACAGTATGAGGATCACATTCATCAAGTGTCTCGTTTTTATAAATAATTTAATTATACTTGTATAAAAAAACCAGATAAGTGGTCAAAAGTAAAAATATCATTCATTCTACATTAAATTTAGAAGACTGAAATCTACTAGATGCCAATTTTATCCAAACCTGCATATCCAGTTACAAATATGTATGCCTATTGAGATTTTATAACGACTTTTTATCCTTTCTCCTGGAATGGATCCTAGCTTAGGAAAGATCTCCTTTAGATGACTGAAGCTGATAATGACAGAGTGAGAAAAAAGGTAAAGATGAACTTGAGAAAAAAGAAGAGAAGCAAAACCAGAGAGAAAAAACACTGAAGTCCTGGATGGAACTGATGTGAGAAGGTTGATTAATGTTTTCAAATATGCTACATTTGATATGACAGCAAAATATTCAAATTTAAAACCCCTAGACATCAAAATTCTACAAGAACAATTAGAATATATATATAATCATCTAGAGACATCGGGATGTTCTTGGCAAAAAAAATAAATAAATAAAAGTTGTGTAAAAGCATGAGATTTCTGAGCCAATGGTTTGGACAGTGAGGGGTAGAGACCTGAGCAAAGGACTGATGCAATTTTAAGCCTCTGTTCTCTCTCTCAGGTGATCTCATCTGATTATACAGCCAACTTAGCTAAATAAACACATTCCCTGTTTATACTTTCATAATTTAAACCTTCCCTGATATGACTAGACATAAAGCTGCAACAAAAATACGGAGTAAATACTTAAATGTAGAAGCCACATGCAAAGAAAAAGAAACATTGTAGGGCTAAAAGGGAACGTTTCATGGGGAAATCTGTTTCATACATTCTACTTTTTTGCAAAAGAAAATTTCTGTCTACTATTGTATTCGTAAGGAAAAAAAGGGATATAGAAGTTTTAGGGTTTAACTGTGTATCTGAGTTTTAAGTATTGGATATGGTTCAAAGTAAGACTCAGATCTACCCTAAGGTAAATATACAACAAAGATGTTAAAGACCTTGGCTTGTAAGAAGCCCCTAAGTTCTTTCTACATGCTCACATTTTTGGAATAAACTTAAAAAGAAACAAACACTAAGTCAAAAATAGTTATGTAGTTTGGATCATGGCTATGTGAGATTTTGAAAAGCATGAGTATCTTAATGTAAAAATGTCCTTAGAAGTCCAAAGAATAAGAGACAAACAAGCTAGGAAAAGGGGTTTTAAAAAACTTGAGTTTTAAATTTTTAGTAGCAGGAGAGGAAAAATGATGCGGATGATTTAATCAGTATAAACTTAAGTTGAAAAACGTGTATAAGATTCTTAGATGATTTAAAAAAAATAAAATAAAATATGCAAAAGGGCATTCTTTAATGGCTTACTATAGAATTAACTAGAAAAAGCAAGACTGGAGAGACATCAGTAAAGATGCTTAAGTTTCCAGTCATATGCAGCACACATGGATGTCAGAAATTGAGAGGAACATTCTAGAACAGGGAGGTTCAAAGGCTGGCTTCAAAAATTATATAATGAGTTTAATCACAGGCTATGAGAAAACTGCTGAGACCATATGGCTCTCACTCAAAGTCCAAAGCTCTTGGTTTGTCAGTTTATAACTAGTCAACTAAAATGGTCAGTTTCAAACTGAAGATCAACTTTATGAAAATTTAAACTTTTCAGTAACATAACCAACTCAGGACACCATTTGCCTAAAATTAAACTTAGATCACTAGTGTGATCACTTGGCTTATCCAGGAACATGATGATCCTAAATTTTTATTTTGCAATAAAAATAGCTATTAAAATAAAAAGAGCAAGCAGTCACTTCAGTTTAGATGTAACAGCTGAGCTAAGAATACATTCTTTAACTTGTACTTTAAGTTGAATGAATTACTAGCCACATCTCTCACCCATAATGGCTTGGCTTGAATTAAACCAGTTACATCTGCCATTAACTTCGTTTTTCCGTCCTTAGAAGTCTCCAATTCAGTAACTTCTGACCCAAACTAAACTGAAATTGGAGCAAAAAGACATTGTAATTTTTATTAAGAAATCTTAACCACTACTGTCAAAGAAAAAGGTTACATGTTACATAGTCCTTCGTCTTTCAGTCTCAACCACTGTTTTTTATCCCTCTAACAGTCACTATGGTAGGAGGCCATGCATGTGATCCAGGTCTGAAAGCAACCCCTATCACACTGGGGGAAGTTTCTGTGCTGTGGTGTCTTTTAAAAAAAAAAATTATCTTTATTTATTTACTGGATAGAGACAGCCAGAAATTGAGAGGGAAGGGGTACCAGAAAGGGATAGAGACAGAGAGATGCTTGCAATACTGCTTCACCACTCGCAAAGCATTCTCATGGGGGTAGGGGCTTGAACCTGGGTCCTTGCACATTGTAACATATGCGCTCAACCAGGTGTATTACCACCTGGCCCCCTGTAGTGTCTGTTCCTCTCTTCATTTCTCTTTTGGAAAGACAGATATTGAAGAGAGGGAAGTGAGAGAGGGAGGGAGAGAGGGATTGTAGCCTTGCTTCATCAGTTGTGAAGCTTCCTCCATGCATGTAGGGGCCAGGGGCTTGAATCAGGCCCTTGAACACTGTAACATGTGCACTCTATAGTGAGTCTGCCACCACCCAGACACCACTATTTTTTTTTTCTTCATATCTGAACAAGTCAGCCCAGAACAGTGAAGCCCCTACAGTGACCAGTAAACAAGTGGCTCTATCTTACGATGGGGAGTGATCTGTAATTAGAGGTATTTTCTCACCTTTATTATTTTTTTTAATACCAGAACACTGCTCAGTACTAACAACTTTCTGCCTAACCATTATGCTTTCTCTCCAGCCCTACTTCCTCACTTTTAAAGGCACTGAGCAGTGCTTATTGTGCAGTTCTGACTTAATACCTAGAACACAACATCCCAGTCTTTAAAGGTGAGTTGATGCTTCAGCAACAAGGTAGTTCCTGCTCTCCTCTCTACCGTTTGGCTCTATTCTGTCACTAAGACTGACTAGCTTTTGCTCTTTCACCTATGACCATCAACTACTATTACAAAGTCACTTTCCAAGACTATTCATTGTTTATATTAATTGATTTATTTTTATTCTTATTTGAGCACAGAAAGCTTGTTAGAAATATGAGGGTGGGCTACAATGTAGTTTAATGTTGCTTGCAAGTCATTTAAAAGTATGTGGCCCAGAATGTACACAATGAATTAAGTACTGGACTCTCAAGCTTGAGCTTTTATTTCTGGCAGCACATGATATTTGGATCCTCTCCCTCTCTCATTAAAAATAACTTTTTAAAGTCCAAGTGTCACAAAAAGGATAATGAGAAATAAACTAACTTAGAAATGACATATTTAATTATATGTGACATACTTTTTTAAAGGAGTGACTATTTTGCAAAAATACAAAAGAAGTCTAAATATCAGAAAACAATCCAGGATGAATTTTATGTTTTATACATATTCATTACCAATTACATATAGTGGGCATTCCATAAAATGACATTTTCTAAATTGTGCCTTGTGTATTATATAACTTAATGTCACTGGCAAATGCCCTTATTAAGGTGAGTTTCATGCTTGCTAGTGAAGATTTTAATTATAAATTAAGGGCAAGAACCATCATGTCTGTAAATAAATTAGTACTTCAATATTCTAAAATCAGAATCACAAAGTGGGCTATGGAGACAGCACAGCAGTAATGCAAAGGACCTACAAACAAGAAGTTTCAAGAATGATCGCTGGCACCACCAATAACCAGACCTGCACAATGCCCTCATCAAAACAATTTCACAGTTTGTAATCTTTTTCCTAATTTTTAAGTAAATGCCTTGACAGTTTTCGTGTGTTTATAGTTGGTGCACTTTAATTCAACACTTATTTTGGGAAATATTACTCAATGGAACAGAGAACATTATATTTGTAACACAGCAGTAGTAAAACTGTGTGTTCTTACTGGTCAAGAGTCCTTCAATAGTGGGAACCCAAGTGGAAGTATGGTAATTTCATACTGTTGTATACTAAAATTTAAGAAATTTCAAATAGTTTTGATTCTTTTACATACGGCATGTACATAAAATGATACAATACAATATTTGTTCTTTGTTCTTTTGTGTCTAGCTTATTTGACTGAGTATGCTGTCTTCAAGGTTCATCCATGTTGAAGGATGTGTCAGAATTCCCTTCCTTTTAGGCTTTGCAGTATTACAAATGTCTCCCTCTCTCCTCTTGATTTATGTCTCTAGTCATTAAATGAATAGTTTAAAAGTTAAAGTAAAATAAATTATGATGTAAAGTTTATACTGCAATTTCTGTTCCTTAAATTTCTATCAGAAGCACAGGATGCAAGGATTAATCTGATTAGAAAATCTAATTCCGGGAGTCGGGCTGTAGTGCAGCGGGCAAAGCGCAGGTGGCGCAAAGCACAAGGACCAGCAGAAGGATCCCGGTTCGAACCCCGGCTCCCCACCTGCAGGGGAGTTGCTTCACAGGCGGTGAAGGAGGTCTGCAGGTGTCTATCTTTCTCTCCTCCTCTCTGTCTTCCCCTCCCTCTCTCCATTTCTCTCTGTCCTATCCAACAACAACAACAATAACTACAACAATAAAAAAAAACAACAAGGGCAACAAAAGGGAATAAATAAATAATAAATATTTAAAAAAAAAATTAAAAAAAAGAAAATCTAATTCCAAGAAGTGTACTGAGAGGAAGACAGAAAGTTAAATATAAAAGTTAATTCACAGCCAGATAGAATGAGGTCAGAGGGCAGAGTTTCTACCCTTTAGAATTTGATAGTAGATTTAACTTAAGAAAATGACAAGGAAGAAAAAAACAAGCTCTGATAAAATCAAACTAAAGAGAAGTATATACACATAAAGAAGTACACTGAGTTTTGACTTTCAGGTGTAAGAGGAAAGGTAACCAGATAACATGTACGTACATTTTGTGTAGCTTCCTGATGGAGAGGTGATCAAGAATTTAGGGTGATTTTTTTTTTCTGGCATATTCTTCAGACTGTGGTATAAAGTAAATAATAATAATTTCCTTTAAATATAATGTATATTTGTTTAAATTAAAAACATCTAAAGGACTTGAATTAAGTAGACAATCAGTATTTTAAGTAGGCTAGAATTAGTATAATTCTAGAATTAGGAACACTCATCTAACAAAAAAAGAAAATAGTAGAATTCACAAAATAACTTTTATAATTCACATAAAAAATACACAATTTCTCAGGTTCATTACACTGGGCCTGTCGCAACAGTTTATTTACACTTAAAAATACAGTACCACCCCATCACCTAGGGCCCTAGTCAGAAAGTCCTGGATTACTATACAGACATGATATAGGCCTAGACCTCTAATAGATCCCTCTCACCACTGTCACTGGTCATCTCCATCAGGAACATCATAATGGATCCCTTTGTGGACCCCTATAGGACCTTGCCCTCAATGTGGATCAACAATGGTTGGGAATGTTCCATTCTAGAAGAAAGGTGGACAACTTACTCTACCACCAGAGGAAGATGGGCCCTGAAATTAGTGTAGCCTGGAATGTTCCTAGCTGTGATCACAGAATGCGAGCTCAGACCTACAGGAATGCAGAGATTACATAGGCTCCTGTGCTGTATATGGGCCCCAAATCAAATCAATGGGGTTTATAGTTAACAGTATTTATATACTTTCCCCTCTTTAGGAGTTACTCTCTTCCCTGATCCAGCTTTCTAGTCCTTTTTTTCAACAATGACACCAACTCCCCAGACAATAACCTGGGTCCATCTGCACATTAGCTGTCAGACTCAGGCAAAAACTAGTAAAGTCATGGGCCCCTTTGAATATACCTAAAACAGACCTACTACCTTTTTTCAAAACGGAGACCCCAAATCTTCATCTGCAATATTCTTTCCTTTAGGTTCATGATTAGTCAACAATTGGCTCTGCTTTATATCTTAACTCTTTTTCAGCCACCAGGTTCCAGATGATACCATGACGTCAACCCAACTTCCCTGGCAGACCACTGCACCAATGTGTCTTGGAGCCCTGCCTCCCCAGATCCCTGCCCCAGTAGGTAAAAAGAGAGACAGGCTGAGAGTATAGATTGACCTGCCAACACCTATGTTCAGTGGAGAAGCAATTATAGAAGCCAGACCTTCCACCTACTGCACCCCATAATGATCCTGGGTCCATACTCCCAGAAGGATAAAGAATAGGGAAGCTATCAAGGGACGGAATTGGATATGGAGCTCGGGGGGATAGGCATTGTGTGGAAATGTACTCCTCTTATCCTATAGTCTTGTCAATATTTCCCATTTTATAAATAACAAAAAATATATAGTAACATGAATGTAAGATAACTAGCATTTTCTGAGAAATTCCAAATTTATTATTCTTTCAGTTATTTCAAAGTTTGCCACATAGGATTTTTATTAGTTTGGCTACTACATGCACATTGAGACTATTTCCAAGAAGACGATAACGCTGTTTCACTCCTATCTTCTCAGGAAATCCTAGAAAAAAAAAGAGTTAAGTTACAATACAAAACTCTGAGATATTAATTTATAGAGATAAAAGGGTTATCCTTTAGTAAAAGCACAGTGACAATTTATATAACTAATTCCATAAGTGCATCATAAAGTTCCATAAACAAAAACTGAGTAAAAATATATGGCATTGCTTTAAATTTATCATGCTGTTGTGCACACATATGACATTCAAAGCCTCACAGAAATCTATGAATTAGTAAACTTTAGAAACAGCCACGCCTATAATTATTTTGCACTGGTTTATTTAGTAACAGCACTTTTCTAAAATTGGACAATTCAGTGACTTTTACCATAAAGTTTAAGAGCTTTTGTACACATCACTACCATAATCCCTGAGCATCTTTATCACCTCAAAAAGAATGTTAGTACCTAATAAGACCAGTCCCAATTTCCCCTCTGTATTCTAAAATTCTATGGGTTTACCTATTTCAACTATTAATACAAATGAAACCATACAATGTGTCTTTTGTTTCTGGTTTCTATCACATTTATTCAAGGTTCATTCATATTATAACTATCCTTTCTAAAGTCAAATAACATCTAAACATACCATGTTTTACTTATTTAAAAAATATTTAATTACTGGATAGAGACAGGCAAAAATCAAGAGAGAAGGGGAAGATAGGAAGGGGGGGAGAGAGATACCTGCAGACCTACTTTACTACACTTGAAGCTCCTGCAGGTGGGGGCCCAGGGCTTGAACCTGAGTCCATGCACATAATAATTTGTGCACTCAACTAGGTATGCCATCACCTGACCCCAATTATTTATCCACTTATATACTGAAAATATTTTATTGTTGCTATCTTTTCCCCATTGGATTGTGTTATGAAGTTTATATTTAAATTTTTGACCATGATATAATCCCAACTTCCTGGGCCACCAATGTGTCCTAGAGCCTTGCCCCACTGTGGTTATGATTTACATTTTCCTAAAAGCTGACAGTGATCAACATCATTTCATATCCTACTGGACATTTATGTTCTTTGCTGGAGTATGTATTGAAATTATTTGTGTATAATTAAACTATATTATTTTTCCTTTTTTGTCAAATTATGAGTCCTCTGAATATTCTGGCTACAAGAACACAGTTTTTATATTTTGCTACCACAAATTGACTTTCTCAAGCTGGAATTATTTTTTTTAAAGATTTTATTTATTGATTGATGAGAAAGATAGGAGGAGAGAGAGAAAAAAACCAGACATCACTCTGGTATAGGTGCTGCTGGGGATCGAACTTAAGACCTCATGCTTGAGAGTCCAATGCTTTATCCATTGCGCCACCTCCCGGACCACAGCTGGAATTCTATTTGCAACATTCTTTTGCAAAACAAAATAGCCTACAGATTCTATATTTTGCTGAAACAAAGTATAAAAGACTGTCCATGGATAAAAATGTACCCTATTACATTAGTTTAGAATTTCATGTTCAGTATTATTTGACATAGCAATTAAATGAAGAAAAAAAGTAAAGTAGACAAAATAAGGAGAAATTTAAAGAGCAGTAAGAATACCAAAACTTCATATACTGGTTAAGATAGAGTTGATATTGTCGCTTCATAGACACCTAACATCAGACTTACTGTTATAAAGTAATAGTGGTTACCACAATAAAACTTTATTTGTATTGAGCAGGATCATAAAGTTACCATTATAAAGATAGTATGTCTTAAGTACATTAATCATCTTAAACTTTATTTAAAGTAGCCAGAGATACAAATCTATCTACAAACAGACTTTTAGAATATTCTGGAGATGATCATTTACAATATTATGATTACATCGGGGGGAAGAAATGTTTGACAACAGGCCAGATTTGTAAAAATCACATATATGTGTGGGAATTTACATAGTAATTTTATTTTTATATATAGATTAGATATTAAAATCTGTAATAACTTGTGGAAAATTATATATTTTTTAGTTAAAAGATGAATTTTTAAAAATTTAGATTTACTGGAAGAGGCAGTGACTCTCAAATGCATAGATAGACACATAGAATTAAAGAGGTCAGAGAGCTGCTTGTGCATAGTTTAATGCCCCTCTCTTCCAAAGCCTGTGATGTCACAAGTGAAAGCCATGTATCACAAAAAGAACCAGGACAAAATGTACTGGAAGATCAGTATGTAATCCATCATTGCCAGTGGACAACACCCATTTTGGACCCAGAGTCAGTAAAGTCAGGAGCACATGTGAAGGACAACCTGTCATGGTGCTGCTCAGTGCTGACATCAAGGCCAGCACAACCACACTAATGCACCACATGGGTTGATAGAGTGCACAGCAATTTAAAAGGCTTTCTTATATGTATTCTGTATATTTTCACAGAGAGCTTTGAAAAGTTCTCTTGATCTAAAAATTTTAAATGAGAAAAGTATGTGTGAAGTAAAAGCAATAAAAACAAATAAATGCCTATCACTTTAAAAATAAAAGCTAACAATGCAATTTTTATATTATGAGCCAGTTACTGTATGAACATCTTATAGATATTAACTCACTTAATTGTGATAACAACCCTAAGAAGTTGGTGCTATAGTTTTCCTCATTTTATAGGTATATAAACTAAGGTGAAGAGCAGTTATGGTAGAATTAGGATTCAAATTTAGTCTGACCCTTGGTTCCATGCTAAGTTTCAGTATCACCAATGCAAAAGCAATTACTATTTGAAAACAGAAAAGCATTAGAAAAATGCTTTTAAAATGTTTTTATTAAGTAGTCTTTTGAGTACTTTGGAAAGTACCTCCTTTGGTCACTCTAAAGCAGAAGGAAAGTAGGAACTAAAAAAAAAAAAAGCAGACTGGGAATTAAATTCAGTCCAATTCTCAGCTCTGTGTTTTGTTTATGAAGCTCTCACTCACTTGTGACATAACTAAGAAAAGGAAAGTCTGTGTTTTTCTTGAATAACACTCCTGAGGATATCTGTGACTGAATGAGATCATTATGGCAAATGCAGAGTAAAAAACAGACCTGGTTGCTGTGACTACACTTGGAGAATCAATTCTCAAGAGGCTAAGTTACTGGCATTTTTCAATCCGAAAAGGATATGTTCCAAAATTTCATCCATAAATCTATTATTTAGAATTTAGAACATGATATACTTAACCAGTTATGTGCTTCAAGAATATTTCATTGAGATTACAGCAATATTAGACTTAGCAACATTTGGCTTTTCTGTATTCAGATTCCCAAACTGACTTATCAGAAACATTTCCTCCTTATGAAACCCTGGAAGGACATTAAGGCCGTCCTTCTCCTTCCTCAGAGTCAGGCATGAGGAGCACATCTACCCAAGTGCTAAAAATACGATGGCCTACTAGAGCGCAGAACAGCAGCATCAAGAAAGTGGGCTCAAGGAAGGAGGGGCCAAGCTACTTGGTTTAGAAGGAAATGGTGGTATGTTAAGTCTCTTCCCAGAAACAATCCCTGACTTCATGGAATGCAAAAAAGGAGCTAGGATCACATCTTTCTCATAGTAGTTTGGCTTACTTCTGAGATTCCTTATTTCAGAGCACCTAATCCAGTCACCCTTTCTTTCCACGAGGGATGCTCCTTCCTAAGCCAATTCTCTGCCTTCTTCCCCACTTAAACAAAACCACAGTCAGTAAGAAAATATCTTTGAGGAAAATAATAAATGCACCCAGAACAAAAAAAAAATGATAATAGAGTCGGGCGGTAGCGCAGCGGGTTAAGCGCACGTGGCACAAAACACAAGGACCAGCGTAAGGATCCAGGTTCTAACCCCCGGCTCCCCACCTGTAGAGGAGTCGCTTCACAAGCCCTGAAGCAGGTCTGCAGGTGTCTGTCTTTCTCTCCCCCTCTCTGTCTTCCCCTCCTTTCTCCATTTCTCTCTGTCCTATCCAACAGTGATGACAATAATAACTACAACAATAAAAAACAACAAGGGCAACAAAAGGGAATAAATAAATATTTTAAAAAATAGTCAATTTTCCATCTGCTTTTAATTTCTTCACTAAAAAGAAATGATTCTTTCACTAGCTGTAGTGGGAGGGGATTAATAAAATAGAATCTGTAGAAGCAAGAAACTGGTGGAGAATGAAATCTTATTAAAAACCATTTGTGGGGAGAGGTAAAATTGTTTTGATTTGCCTTCCCCTGGGGTCCCTGAAAATCATTTGGGATCATGTATTAATATAGAAAGGAGAACTGAGTTTGAAGGGACAGACTGAGGCAGATCATGACTGAAAGTATAAAGACAGGAAGAAAATGCCAAAAGTAGCACAATCAGGAGTTTCTGACATCCATTTATCTAAGCAAAGGTTTATTTATAAAATACAAATGAGTTCCTAATAAACTTCACAAACTTTAATAAATTAAAGCTGGGACTTCATGCATCTTACATACCAAACTCTGGAGGAAATCCAAGGAGATTTGCTATTTCTTTAGGAGTGAAATATCGAAGCTTAAGCATTAACAATTTTGTTATCTTTTCTTCTTGTGACAGCCCAGTAAGGGATTTGTAGATACTCTCAATCTGTAAGAAAACGTCCACAGCAATTGATAAAACACAGTGTAACTTATCTGACACAGTTTAAAAACAATGAACATAGGGGGTCCGGCGGTAGCGCAGCGGGTTAAGCGCACGTGGCACGAAGCGCAAGGACCAGCGGAAGGATCCCCATCTGCAGGGGAGTTAGCCTCACAGGCGGTAAAGCAGGTCTGCAGATGTCTTTCTCTCCTTTCTTTGTCTTCCCCTCCTCTCTCCATTTCTCTCTGTCCTATCCAACAACGACAACATCAATAACAATAACTACAACAACAATAAAAAACAAGGGTTAAGAAAAGGGAAAATAAATAAGTTTTAAAATTTTAAATAACAATGAACATACAATGTGCTGTAACACAAGGTAACAACAGGTATAGGAAGAAATGTCTCTGTGCCATAGTTGGCTCATTAATGGTTAAAGGCAGCTGTGATAATGAACAAAAGCTTACTATTGAGCAGGCAGGACATTCAGTCTGTTATTTTTATCCCTCAAAAAGAAACATTTTAGAATATAAACAATTGACAATGGCAGACCTGGGAGGTGGCATGGCAGATAAAATATTAAACTATCATGCATGAAATCTGAATTTGATAAAAATAATTTGGGGGCCAGGTGGTGGTAAGTCCAGTTAAACACACCTGTTACCATGCACAAGGACTCAGGTTCAAGGCTCCATTACACACCTGCCACCTGTGGGCATAGGGTAGGGGGTTGAGGGGTAGGGCTGACTTAGTAAGCAATGAAGGTGTATTCCCCCCCCACTACAAAATATATAGGTAGATAATTAATAGAAAATTGTAACTTTATTTTAAAAAAGAAAAATAGTCATTTTAAGTCTTTGGGTTCTGTAGCACTCACAGTACCTGCACATCCTCTGAAGTCTGTAACACAGATCCTGTTCCTTCTATGTACCTTCCATAACTGAAACATTGGCATAAATATAATGGAACATTAACAAAGAATGTACTTTGAATACTAAATTACTTATTACTTGCAAGAATAATCGATATCTACTTTAACTAAAAAATTACTATATAAAAAAGAAGATAAAAAGAGCATGCTATCTCAGTCACTAAACTTAGCATCATTTTTAATATTTATTTTACTTGGCATTATATTTAAGCTGGATAAATAGCACTTTGAATTATGAATTATTATTATGTCTTCATATATAGTGTCACTTTTAATGTTTATCACCAGAAAATGCACACTTAAGATTTTATATATAGATGCTATTAGCTATTTTGCCACATCAAGTAAAATGTTAAGGATATAAAAATAAATTGCTACTATTTTTATAATGTGAAAATCATTTCTCCACATGATTACCAAATGCTACTTTCCAGTATCATGAGAAACACTGCGTTTGCTGAAAATGCACTTACTTCTTACTTATAACAATGTTTTTATTATTTTTCCAATATCATTGAGTCATTGTGCAAAATACTATGTTACAAATACAAAGAACTGGGTGGTGGGTGGCACATCTAGTAGAGAGAACATGCTACTATGTGTAAGGACCCAGGTTCAAGAACCCCAGCTCCAAGGCCTAGGGTACTGCATACAGGTGTACATGTATCCATAAGCAAGGGGCAATTTTATTCCTCAATGGAAAAGTGCTTAATAGCCCTCCATGATTAGAATTAGACCTAATAAGCCTGGGATCCTAGTAGAAGAGCCTAAAGGAGGCATCATAAATTCTATAATTGATCAAACTTAGACCTAATAAGCTTGGCAATCTAGTAGAAAAACACAAAGAAGGCAGATCCCATAAACCTAATACTGGTTTCAATACAACAAATGACACTCAACAGTTTAACAACTAGGAGAAAGTGTAAGCTCATCAGATAAAGAAAGGACTACAAAAGCCATATAATGGCAAGAGACTGGCTCACTTAGTGATGGCCTTTTTGGTCAATACAAGATCACACCAACATCTGAGGTCCTAGTTAGGCAATTCTTAGATTCCTACACAGATATGATTGGCCTAGATCTCAAACAGATCCCTTTCTCCACCAACACTGATCACTTCCATCAGGAACATCATCATAAGCTCTCTTATAGGCCACTCCAGGAAATTTTCCTTCCCATAACATAGCAATGGTAGGGACTGTCCCACTCTCCAAAGGAAGGCTGGACCAACCTACCCTGCACTCAAGGAAGACTGGTCCTTACGTGAATGCATCCCTAGAATGTTCTCAGCTGTTCGAGCTCAGGGGATAGGATGGTGGCACACCTGATTAGGTACACATATTATCAAGTGCAAGGACCCAACTCCCCACCTGCAGGTGATCTACTTCATGAGCAGTCAAGCAGCTTTGCAGGTGTCTTTCTCTCCCTCTATTTCCCTGTCCTCTCTCAATTTCTCTCTATCCTATCTAATAGAAATTAGAAAGAATCCAAGGGAAAAAAAATCTACCAGGAGTGGTAGATTCAGAGTGTTGGCACAGAGTAATAATCTTGGTGGTAATAAAAAAAAAAATAAACAAACCTGAATAAATTTAAATATGCTCTAACATGATTCAATTGTATTTCATTATTTTGAAGTTTAATTTCCTTTGATACATTGGTCATGAGAATGGATATAATTTTTTGAGATCTGGCCATAAGGGGAAAGGTGCTAAAACAAGCAACTCACAATCTATAGAAGCTGTGTCTCCACCATGGGTAATTAAGCTCCTATGAAGGTCACCAAACAAATGGCACTGTCTCTTATGAACACTTCTGTGGGTTGTACACATAATGTTCTGCCAGAAGAAATTTCACTCGTGCAATCTACTGGAACGTGAAGCAGGCAATTAAGGGGGAAAAATCACTCTAGCAGAAACAGCTTATAAAATGCTCCTTGTTTTTGAAAAGAAAAAAAGTAACAGAAAAATAAAAGAAATAAAAGTTGTAAAATCTTGTTATTTTGGCTATTTCATGAATAGAGAGCCTCTTTAAAACCTACCCTTTTGTAAAGCATGTGGACCTTCTACAAGTGGGTTTAACAATGTCTAACAAAAGAGCATATCGCAACAAAGACTCCGGTGGCAGAAAGTACTGATTCATGTCAATGTCATCTTCAAGAAAATCTTTCAACATTTGTACAGAGAGGTCACTGTCTTGTTGAAACTTTCTGGCAATTTCTTCTGCAGTTTCAAGCTTAAAAAGAAAGGCCTCTTTCTGAGAATGTTGTGTGTTACTATCAAAGCAAATATTTAATTCAACTTTCTTTTCTTCAGTTGTCTGTTCTTCATGTACTGCGTGCTCTTGTGGATACTCAGATTCAAATTTGGGGAACTCCATCAATACCTGGCATTTAGCAAACATACACAAGTCATTAAAAACTTTACTTTAAACAAAAGAAAATTTTTAATTAGTAAAGAGAAATAGTAATGCAAAATACCTTTAGAATTTATAGTTAACATTAAAAGGTGTACTTTATTTGTATTAACACAAGCTATTCATCACATAGCTAAAATGATATGCTGCATTTCATCAAGTAACTATATATTTATCTTAAAAATATTCAACTTAGTAGGAACTGCCAAGCATCAGAATAGTACCATATTTTAAAAAGCAATGCACAGAAAATGTTAAGCATCAGCATTTGTCATACCCCTTTATCAAGAAGAAAAAACTAGAATATACCCATGATCTGAAAAATCCCAGCAATTAGAAAAATAAAATCACTTTTCATTCTGAAAGTATATTTCTATCCCTCATCTCACAGGAAAATAAACTGTTACTACAAAACATGTAGGAATTATTAATGTTGATACTTTGCTAAGCTTTTTATACACTGTTTTTAGGAACTGTCCATTGTTTAAAGGAAGATGTATAAGTTTCATTGAACCATTGAAACTCTTGATATCCAACCAATTTTTGACGGAAGCATGTAAAACTGCCCACATTAATTATAGATCCATTTACAGCAATTATGCATTTATTTCTAACCTTTATAATCACTACTATATTTAATCAGTCAAGGATAAATAGAATTGACATTAACAAAACAGTAATCAATATGTTAGTATTTTTAAGCTATCTTAAAATTTTATCAGAAGTCATCACATGTCTACTGGAGGGAAATAAGAGGCAAAACAGGCTGTGGATAAGAGAAAAACACTAAGGAGGGTAACAGTTCTTTAGTTTTATTTTTTCTAAAAATAAAAGAAAAAAAATGTTTTCAACACTGGAATTCCCCTGTTCCAGGCTCATTATTTTTCAAATAGATACAAAGAAAGCAAATCACTGGACCTTCCCAGCTCCAGGAAACAGTTTTAGAGAAAGACACAATGTCAAAGCTTTCCCCAGGGCAGCAGCACTCCCAAGGAGTATACCAGGAGTTTGAACCTGGGTCACACACAGGTGAGCTATGTCAACAGGACCAAAGAAAATTAGGGGCTTTTGTAAAAATTGTTTCATTTAAAGTAATACAAGTAGTATTGAGTAGTATAAAGAAAGGAAAAAGGATTTGGAGACAGACCAATACCATGGTCTGTATTATAAGTTCTATAGAATATGTGACATCTCCACAAAAGCATTCTTGAAAATAAATTATTGGACTAAATCCATTTACAATAAATAGGAGTAGTAATATTATTATTATTATACCTGACCAGGAGCTTGAAAAGAGAGTGGCTCTGATTGAAGCTTTGCAATAAGGAAATAGCGTAGTCTTGAATTTGGAATGCCAAGCTGCAAAGTTAAGCAAACCAGTTAGTTACTACAGAAATCAAAGAGATCTGTATCAACTGTGGGAACCAACTGATAGTTAAAAGGAAAAAAAAAAAAAAAGACTAAGGCAAGCATAAACCTATGGGACTACATCAAACTTAAAAGCTTCTGCACAGCCATAGAAACCACTACCAAAACCAAGAGACCCCTCACAGAATGGAAGATCTTTACATGCCATACATCAGATAAGAGGCTAATAACCAAAATATATAAAGAGCTTGTCAAACTCAACAACAAGAAAAAAAATAATCCCATCCAAAAATGGGGAGAAGACATGGACAAAATATTCACCACAGAAGAGATCCAAGAGGCTGAGAAACTCATGAAAAAATGCTCCAAGTCTTTGATTGTCAGAGATGTGCATATAAAGACAACGAGATACCACTTCACTCCTGTGAGAATGGCATACATCAAAAAAGGTAGCAGCAACAAATGCTGGAGACATTGTGGGGTCAAAGGAACCTTTTTTTCTTTTCCTTTTTCTTTTTGCCCCTGAGCCTGAAATCTGATATGCCAGTGATCCAAGATATTGTCTGGGGAGATGATGTCATGGCTGGACTGCGTGACCTCTGCATCCCTTTAGATCTGAGCTCACATCTGTGGTCATGAGGAGGAACACTCCAAGCTGCCCCAATATCAGGACCCATCTTCCTCAGGTGTAGCATAGAGTATGTTGTCCATCCTTCCTTCAGAGGATGGAACATTCTCTACTAATATTGATCCAAGTTGAAGGCAAGGTCCTATGGGAGCCCACAAAGGGGTTTGTTTTGTTGTTCCTGATAGAAATGACCGGTATCAATGGAGAGAGGGATTTATTGAAGTTCTAGGCCCATCAAGTCTGTTTGGGAATCTCAGGATTCCCCGATTAGGGCCCCGCTGATGGAATGCTCTATAGTGACTAAAGATTCATCCTTAAAGTATGCCAGTCTCTTGCCCTTATTCAGCTTTTGCAGTCCTTGCTTTGATAAGGTTAGCTTTGGAGTGAGTGAGAGAACTGTAATAGGAAGTAGGTGAGGAGGGTATCTAAGTCTTAGTAGAAATTATTTCATTATGAACTTGATACTGACTCACTACAGACTATTGTGTATTTTTGCTTTCAGGTATATGTTTTGCCCTGATTTATGGATACATGTGAACATACGCTGTGTCTTATGGGACCTGGTCTATATCTAGGTTTTGGGACTTTGTTAGGAAGTGAACCTCCTGGAATGGAATTAGAGAATACCATGAAAGGAAAGGTCTCACCCGAGTAATGAGGGTGAAGGGTTGGCATTCCATGCCTGATGTCTCTGGACACAGTCTGAAGTGAAGCATGCTAAGATGGTACTAGTTGCATTGATTAGGTTGGGATCAATGGATGCAATATCATTTGGTATGATTTGAGAGAAGCATGCAGGAAAGTGAGCCCCACCCCAGAGGTTCCACAACTGGGGGAAATATAGGTTCTATAGAGGAAGCTGTCTTAGGGTTTAAGAAGACAATAGTTATTGCTAAATCACATTGTTTGGCAATTGGGTTAACTATGAAAAAATCCCTTTTTTAAGATTTGCTGTATCATACACACTATCACCATATTTTATGTCCTTTGACATTATTTGTATATAGCTATGCCACCAGCTGCTTCTGTTCTCCCTGGACTAAGCTTTTGAGAGTCAACATATCAAAGACTCAGCCTATATATTAAAAAGACTCAGTCTGTGCTTTAAAAAGTTTGAGACATTCAATCAGTTTTTCCCCTCTCATAATACTTAGTGATTTTTATGACTACAAATTAATAGGAGTGCACATAAACACCATCCCATTCCCCCTGCCCCATGAAGCTGAACATCCACCCTCACCCTCAACCCAGGGTTTTTACTTTGGTGCCCTACTCCAAATTTAGTCAGATCCTGCTTTGAGTTTTCCATTCTGTTCTTCTTTCACAATTTCTTTTATGAGTGGGATCATCCCATACTCATCTTTATCTAACTTAGTTCACTTAACATAATTCCTTTTAGCTCCATCCAAGATGGGTCAGAGAAGGTGGGTTCATTGTTCTTAATAGCTGCGTAGTATTCCATTGTGTATATATACCACAGCTTTCTCAGCCATTCATCTGTTGTTGGGCACCTGGGTTGCTTCCAGGTTTTAGCTATTATGAATTGTGCTGCTATGAACATAGATGTACACATGTCATTTTGGTTGGGTGTTATGGAGCCCTTGGGATATATCGCTAGGAGAGGAATTACTGGGTCGTATGGAAGAAGTTCCATGTCTAGCCTTGTGAGAGTTCTCCAGACTGCTCTCCAGAGAGGCTGGACCAATTTACATTCCCACCAGCAGTGCATCATGGTTCCTCTGTCCCCACAGCTTCTCCAGCATTTGTTGCTGCTGTCCTTTTTGATGTATGCCATTCTCACAGGAGTGAGGTAGTATCTCAATGTTCTTTTATTTGCATTTCTCTGACAATCAGCGACCTGGAGCAATTTTTCACGTTTGTTAGCCTTTTGGATTTTCTCTGTAGTGAATGTATTGTTCATATCTTCTGTCCATTTTTGGGTGGGGTCATCTGCTTTCTTGCTGCTAAGTTTGCGGAGCTCTTTATATATTTTGGTTATTAGTTTCTTGTCTGAAACATGTGAAGACCTTCTCCCATATGAAGATCTTCTCCCATGTGAAGATCTTCTCCCATTCTGTGAGGGGTCTCTTTGTTTGTGTGACAGCTTCTTTGGCTGTGCAGAAGCTTTTCAGTTTTCCCAGCACCATTTATTGAAGAGAGCCTCCTTCCTCCATTTAATACTGTGGGCCCCTTTATCAAAGATTAGATGTCTATAGGTGTGGGGGGGTTAGTTCTGGACTTTCAATTCTGTTCCACTTGTCTGTGTGCCTATTTTTGTTCCAGGACCAGGCTGTTTTGAGGATGATGGCCTTATAATATGAGATCTGAGAGTGTGATGCCTCCATTTCTGTTTCTTTTCCTCAAGATTTCTTTGGCAGTTCTAGTGTTTTCTGGTTCCAGATAAATTATTGTAGTTTCTGTTTTATTCTCTTAAAGAAGCTTGGTGGAACTTTGATGGGTATCGCATTAAATATGTATATGGCTCTGGGGAGAATATTAATTTTGATGATATTTATTCTTCCAATCCATGAGCATGGGACATCTTTCCATTTCTTGATATCATTTTCTATTTCCTTGAATAGTGACTCATAGTTTTCAGTATACAAGTCTTTCACTTCTTTGGTCAGCTTTACTCCTAGGTATTTTATGGATTTTGCTGAAACAGTGAATGGGAGTGATTTCTGGATGTCTTCTTCAGATTTACTGTTTGCATAAAGAAATGCCACTGATTTTTGTACACTGATTTTGTAGCCTGATGCCTTGCTATATTGCCTAATAACTTGCAGTAGTTTTCTGCTGGATTCTTTAGGTTTCTCTATGTATACTATCATATCATCTGAAAATAGTGAGAGCTTGACTTTTTCCCTTCCGATCTGTATTCCTTTGATTTCTTTCTCTTGCCTGATTGCTATGGCAAGAACTTCCAATACTATGTTGAAGAGTAATGGTGATAGTGGGCAGCCCTGTTTAGTCCCCAATCTGAGGGGGAATGTTTTCAGCTTCTGTCCATTGAGTATGATGTTGGCTGTAGGTCTGCTATATATGGACTCACTGAGAAATTTCCTGTCTATTCCCATTTTTTGTAGTGTTTTGAGCATGAATGGGTGTTGGATTTTGTCAAAGGCTTTCTCTGTATCTGTTGAGATAATCATGTGGTGTTTGGTTTTGCTTTTATTGATGTGGTGAATGACACTGATTGATTTACATATGTTGAACCAGCCTTGCATTCCTGGGATAAATCCTAGTTGGTCATGATGAACAATTTCTTTGATAAACTGCTGTATCCGGTTGGCCAGGATTTTAATATTTTAGCATCTGTGTTCATCAGAGATATTGGTCTCTAGTTTTCCTTTTTTGTTGTGTCTCTATCTGCTTTTGGTATCAGGGTGATAGTGGTTTCATAGAAGGTGGAAGGGAGTGTTCCTGTTTCTTCGATCTTATGGAAAAGCTTTAGAAATATAGGTATTAACTGTTTTCTGAAGGTTTTGTGGAATTTATTTGTGAAGCCATCTGGTCCAGGACTTTTGTTATTGGGAAGATTCCTAATAACTCTTTTGATTTCTTTGTCTGTGATTGGTACATTTAGGTTCTGTAGTTCTTCTTAGTTCAGTTTTGGAAGGGCACGTGTTTCTAGGAATTCTTCCATTTTTTCCAGATTCTCTAGCTTGGTGGCGTACAGTTCTTCATAGAAGTTTCACATGATTTTCTGGATTTCTGTGGTGTCAGTTGTGATACCTCCTCTATTGTTTTCAATTCTATTTGAGTCTTCTCCCTCTTTTTTTTTTTTTTTTTTTTTGAGTCTGGCTAGGGGTTTCTCAATCTAGTTTAATTTTTCAAAGAACCAACATTTGGCTTCAATGATCTTTTGTATGGTTCTATTATTTTCGATGTTGTTTATTTCTGCTCTAATTTTAGTGATTTCTGTCCTTCTGGTTGCGTTAGGGTTCCTTTGTTCCTCTTCCTCTAAGTCCTTGAGGTGTACAGTAAGGTCGTTCATTTGAGCTTTTTCTTGTTCTCTAATATGTGATTGTATGGCTATGAGTTTCCCTCTCAGTAGTGCTTTAGCTGTGTCCCAAATATTTTGATAGCTTGTGTCTTCATTTTAATTTGTTTCCAGGAACATTTGAATTTCTTGCTAGAATGTCTCTCTGACCCAGTGGTTCTTAAAACAGAAGTATGTTGTTGAGTTTCCAAATTCCGTGTCTTTTAGTAATGTTCTGTTTGTTGTTAAATGTCAGCTTGACTCCACTGTGGTCTGAGAAGATACTTAGGAATAATTTCAATGCTCTGGAATTTGTTGATGCTATCTTTGTGGCCTAACATGTGGTCTATCCTTGAGTATGTGCTGTGTGGATTTGAAGTGTATTACAGTTTTTTGGGGTGAAGAACTCTGAAAATGTCCAGGAGGTCTAGTCTGTCCATCTCTTCATTTAATTCTCTTGTTTCTTTGTTGATTTTCTGCTTTGTTGATCTGTCTAAATGTGAGAGTGGGGTGTTAAAGTCTCCCAGTATTATTGTATTACTATTGATGCATTTTTGTAGTTCTTTCAGTATGTGTTTGATGTATTTAGATGGTCCCTCATTGGGTGCATAGATGTTAATAATTGTTAAATCTTCTTAGTTGATTGATCCTCTAATCATTTTGTAATGGCCTTGCCTATCTTTTATTACTTTATTTAATTTAAAGTCTATTGTGAAAGAGATGAGAATGGCTGTTCCTGCCCCCTTTTTTTTTCTTTTTCTTCTTTTTTTTTTTTTTTGTGGTTCATTAGCCTGTATGATAGTTTTCCATCCTTTCACTTTAAGTCTGTGTTTGTCTTGTGTCAGATGGGAATCTTGCAAGCAGCATATGGTTGGGTTGTGTTTTCTGATCTATCCTCCCACTCCGTGCCTTTTAATGGGTGAGTTTAAGCCACTGACATTTATTGATATTATGGATTTGCCATTCTTTTCTGGCTTTTAGAGTTTGAGTGGAGAAGTCTGCTGATAATCTTATGGATTTTCCCCTTTATGTGACTTCTTGTTTTTCTCTTGCAGCCTTTAGGATCCTTTCTTTATCCTTACTTCTTTTCATTGTAATTATGATGTGCCTTGGTGTCTTCAGGTCTTGGTTGATTCTATTTGGGACTCTTTGAGCCTCTTGAATCTTAATGTCATTTCTGTTGTTTAGGTCTGAGAAGTTTTCTTTTATTATTTCCTCTAGAATGTTTACTTCCCCTTCCTCTCTTTCTTCCTCTGGCAGGCCAATTATATGAATGTTACTTCTTCTTAGATCATCCCATATGTCTCTGTTGTTGTTTTGAGAGTCTCTCAATCTCTTTTTGAGCTCTTTTACCTCTTGCGTAGTTTTCTCTAGCTCATCCTCTGTCTGGCTAATTCTGTTTTCTCGTAGTCTGTTTTCCCTTCCCTCAGCTTCTTTCTTCAGTTCAGTTATAGTATTAGCTTGTTCTGCTAACTGAGCTTTTAGTTCAGCTATTTCAGCTTTCAGTTCTCTAATTACCTCGAGGTAGCTAATATTTTCCTTGAGTGTCTCATCAGTTGTTTCCCTAATTCTGATTGCCCTTTCCTCCATAGTTGTCTTCATTTCTGTGATTATTAGGTTTACTATTGCTTGCAATATACTTTTCTTATCTATGGTTACTTCTGACTGATTTGGAGTTTCTTCTGGGCTCCTGTCTTGATTCAATGTGGTAGCAGTTTTATTTGCTATTGATTTAATCTTTTTTTTTTTACTAATGTGTTTTTTATTTTTCTGTTCTGTCATTCAGTTGTTGTGTTTTGAGCACAAGCCACGCTATACTAAATACCTTTATAACAAATGCAGTCACCATCCTCAGAAACTACAACAATAGTAACAGAAGCAAGGACTGATGCAGTTTAACCAATACCAGTTAGCCAAACAACACTTCCAGTCAAAGAAAAAATAGCAACCAAATCCAAAATAAAAATAAAGAGAAAGGAAAAAATGGAAATCAAGAATAATCAACTATGCAAATCTACTGTCCAATGTAAATTCTAGGGATAGCAAGAGGAAAAAGGGAAGTATAGAAGAGAGACACACACAGAGTCAACTCTAAGTCAGATTTCTTCCCCAAAATAATTCACAAACTAGTATCACTGGAGGAGAGTGGAGGGAAGAGGTAGAGTAAAACAAGTTCCTCTCACAATGGATAGGACACTCAGTCACCTAGCAATGGAAAATACAATAACAGTTAATTTTGGTCAACCTGAAGAGGGGGGGAGGGACATGTGTATATATAATAGTAATACTATAATAGAATAGAGTAAAAAACCCTAACAGTCAGTCTGCAGCTTGGAAGGCTCCAGGTTGGCTCATGCAGCCTGAGCAAAGACAGCCAATTGTAAGAAATTTCCAAAAAAAAAAAAAAACCTCCAGGTAGTCTTTCCCAGGCAGGGCTGAGGCTCTGATTGATCAGATATTTTGTCACTCAAATAGAGCTCCAGCCACTTAGAAAAAAAAAGAGAAGGAAAATAAAAAGGAAAAGGATTGGAATGACACCCCTGGTGAGCCAGGAATCTTGGTAAAGAAAGTAGCTCAGCGGGAAGCCAGTAGGAGCAACTATACAGTCCCTGGGTTCTGGTTCTGGGGTGGGAGGGGTGAGCTTCAAAGATAATCAAAAGATTTCCTTTTTTCCCCCTCCATTTTCTAACCCAAGAGTGAGCTACAGAACCCCTCCTGGGTGTCACACTTAGGACCCCTTAGTCACCCTCCTGCTGACAGCCCAGTATCCTACCCTATCCAGTGAATCCTAGGTCACAAGCCCTTGCTTGTTGGAGCTCATGCCAGCAGCTGCCTCCAAGTCCTATTTATTTATTTATTTATTTTTTAAATAGAGAATGAGAGACAAAGAGGGAGAAGAAGAGAATGGTAGAGAGCAAAAAGAGGGGAAGTATCACAGCAGTGATACACTGCTCATGAAGTTTCCATTATGTAAGTGATCCCATGTGGTAGCCAAAGATTCAGACCCAGGCCTTCACACATGGTGAGGTATGCTACCAGATGAACTATCTCCGTGCCCTTAAATGGATTTCTTTCAATGATAGAGCAAAGAACTGTCTAAACTGACTAAAGATGATAAAGAGTCTGATAAGAACAAAGACAAGAATTAGATAGTGATACCAACAACTATCACAACAATTTGTTACTTTATTTAATTTAAAATCTATCGTGTCTGAGATGAGAATGGCTGTTCCTGCCCTTTTTTGTGGACCGTTAGCCTGTATGATAGTTTTCCATCCTTTCACTTTAAGTCTGTGTTTATCTTGTTGTGACAGATGTGATTCTTGCAAGCAGCATATGGTTGGGTTATGTTTTCTGATCCATCCCCCCACCCTGTGCCTTTTGATGGGTGAGTTTAAGCCATTGACATTTATTGATATTATGGATTTAATGTATTGTAGTGCCATTGTTCTAAAAAACAATTTGTTTACTCTGATATATTACAAGTATTATAGTGATGTTCTTGTTTATAAGAGGTCTTTTAGTACCTCTTTCAGGGCCGGCTTGGTGATAGTTGCCTCCTTTAACTGTTGTTTGTCTAAGAAGGTTTTGATCCCTCCATCTAGCTTGAATGAAAGTCTAGCAGGATACATAATCCTTGGTTGAAACCCTTTTTCATTCAGGGCTCGATAGATATCTTGCCACTCCCTTCTGGCTTTTAGAGTTTGAGTTGAAAAATCTGCAGAAAGTCTTATGGGTTTTCCCCTGTATGTGACTTTTTGTTTCTCTCTTGCAGCCTTTAGGATCCTTTCTTTATCCTTACTTCTTCTCATTGTGACTATGATGTGTCTTGGTGTTTTCAGGTCTGGGTTGATTCTGTTTGGTACTCTCTGGGCCTCTTGCACCTTGATATCCTTTCTGTTATTCAGGTCTGGGAAATTTTCTTGTATTATTTCCTCTAGGATGTTTGCTTCCCCTTCCTCTCTTTCTTCCTCTGGCAGGCCAATTATACGAATGTTACTTCTTTTGAGATCATCCCATATGTCTCTGTTGTTGTTTTCAGTGTCTCTCAATCTCTTTTTAAGCTCTTTCACCTCTTTCTTAGTTTTCTCTAACTCATCCTCTGTCTGACTAATTCTGTTTTCTGCTTCTGTTAGTCTGCTTTCCCTTGCCTCAGCTTCTTTCTTCATTACAGCTATTTCAGCTTTCAGTTCTCTAATTGTCTCAAGATAATCAGTATTTTCCTTGGGGGTCTCAACTGTTGTTTCCCTAATACTGCCATTTCTTTCCTCCAATGTTGTTTTCATTTCTGTGATTAATAAGTTTATTATTGCTTGCATACTTTTCTTATCTATGGTTACTTCTGACTGATTTGTGGTTTCTTCTGGGCTCTTGTCTTCATTCATTGGGGTAGCAGTTTTATTTGTTTTTAATCTACCCATTTTTTTTTTTAATTTATGTGTTTCTCTCTCTTTTTTTTTTTTAATGCTCTGTTGTTCCTCAGTTGTTGTGTTTTGAGCACAAGTAACACTGTACTAAATACCTTTAGGACAATTGCACTCACCAACCTCCGGAATAACAGTAGCAACTGAAGTAAGTATTGAAGGAGTTTAATCGTTACCAGTTAGCCAAACAATTTCTCCAGTCTGTGAAAAAATAGTAACCAAATCCCAGTGAAGAAAGAGAAAAGGAAGAGAGGATAGCAAGAATAGACAGTTATGCAAATCTACTATCCAGTGTATATTCTAAGGGTAACAAGAGTGTAAAGGGAACTAGAGCAGAGATACACACGTAGAGAGTCCACTCTGGGTCAGATTTCTTCCCCAAAGTAATTCACAAATTCAGAAAGGCAAAGAAGAAAGAAGTGTATGACAAGATTAAAAAAAAAAAAAAAAAGAGAGAGATAGAGATAAGAGAGAGAAAAGGGAGAAGATAAGAAGAAGAGTTGTAATTAAAGAGCAGTGCGAGGAACTTCCCAAATGTGTATCAGTGAATTAAAAAAAAAAAAAAAAAAAAGGGAAAAAAAAAAAAACAAACCCTGTTTGGTGGTATGGGGTATCCTGCTAGTAGCTGGTCCCAGGCACTGCTTATGGGGGGGGGGGGGGCGGCGGGAAGGATGTATGCTTGAAAATTAAAAGGAAGAAAAAAGAATTTTTTCCCCTACTCTAATTCTTAACCCAAATTAAGTTATAGACACATCCTTGGTATGACCGTTATGGCCCCTTATTGGCTGGCCTGCTAAAGGCAGAAAATCCTATTGTTTACACGAGATGTGTCCGGAGCTCAAAGGCTGGCCGCTTCTCTGGGCGCCATCTTCCGGGAAACCCCGCCCTCCAGACTTTTTTAAAGGATTTCTCAAAAATGAAAACTAGCTCCAAGTCCTTTGATCCAATGAGAGCTATACTCAAGAAGTCTTTGGATCCACCCTCAGGGTCGCGGTGGACCCTGGCAACTCCCAAGAGGCAGCCCCCGAGCTAAAGTGCTCTCTCAGGGTCCTCTGCCCGCCGCGCTCTGCAACAGGCGGAGGAGCCGCCTTCCCGGGCGGGCAGAGGACAATGCCCGGCGCACTCACCTTGCCTGGCGCCGCCTGGGAATTCTGGAGCCCCGCTAGTCCGTGTCACCTTTGCTCTAATTGTTAACCCAAATTAAACTGTAATCACTTCTTTGGTGCCCCCCCCTTATTGACTGGCCTGCTAAAGGCAGAAAATCCTACCGTTGCCGACGATGCTATCAGAGCACTCGCTGTCAGCGATTTCTCAGGCCGCCGCCATCTTACCTCTCCCTATCACAACAATTTGTTTTTTAAATATTTTAATTATTTTTTATGAAAGATAAAGAGAGAAATATATATACAAAAGCCAGCCCTAGTTTTTTGGTGGTGCCAGGGATTGAACGTAGGGCCTTGCATTCTCAGTATGAAAGTCTTCTGAATAACTATTGTACTGTCTACCCCACTCCCTAATATATTACTGCAATTTATTACCAATGAAATAGAAACAATGCTTGGATTTTAATAGCACATCCCCCAACAAGGCAATTATAAAATCATAACATATTCATTTAAACTTCTATTTGGATTGTTTTGAAGCATTATTAAAATACAGCACATCAGAGTGAGGGTAGATTACATAATGGTTATGCAAAGAGACTCTCATGCCTGAGGCTCTGAAGTCCCAAGTTCAATCCCCCACACACCACCATAAGCCAGAGCTGAGCAGTGCTCTAGTTAAAAAAAAAGAAAGAAAAAAAAACGATACAGCACATCTAATTTATAAATAACACATTTCATATTTTCAAAACAAACTACCCCTGATATTTTATGTGAAAAGACACATATATTTATAAGCTTCAAGTTACATATATTTTTCATTTAAATAAACAAAAGTGAGTCTACATGTTTGTATTTGCTTTCAAAAGATCTATATTGTTCAAAAGCACTTCATTATTCTATTTTATTGATTAAAATTTCCTCTACAAGCTTTATAAAAGAGTTTATAATTATAGTACCTACAGAGGTTGGAGATAATAGAAATTCTTGGTATTGAAATCCACAATTTTCTATTGTTTGTATTAACAGGTCTCTGAAAAGACAAAAAGAAAAAGCTTGCTCATTTAATTTAAAAAAACGGGGTTTTAGATATAGCACTTCATAACTTCATTTTAAGAGAAAATTGAACAGAGAAAGATCTTACATTTATTAAGCCCAGTAGAGAAATTACATAATTACATTTGGAAGGAAAGAAGGGGGAGAGGGGAAGGGAGGGAAAGGAAAGGAGAAAGGCAGGGGAAGGAAGAGAGTAAGGGAAGGGAAGGAAGGGAGTAAGGGAGGGGAAGGAAGAAAGAGAAGAAAGAAGGAAGGGAGAGAGAAAAGAAAGGAAGGGGGAGGGGAAAGAAACTAATTCTTTATTATAAATAAGAAAAACTAGTGGCGCACCTGGTTAAGTGCACATACTACCTCTCAGAAGGACCCAGGTTCAAGCCTCTGTTCCCTACCTGCAGGGGGGAAAGCTTCACAAGTGGTGAAGCAGTGTTGCAGGTGTCTCTCTCTCTCCCTTTCTATTTCCCCTTCCTCTCAATTTCTCTCTGTCCTATCAAATAAAATAAATTTAAAAAAAAAATAAGAAAAACTAGCAGATAACTTATCCAAACAGTTAGAATACCTAATATAGGGAGTCGGGCTGTAGCGCAGCAGGTTAAGTGCAGGTGGCGCTAAGCACAAGGACCAGCATAAGGATCCCGGTTCGAACCCCGGCTCCCCACCTGCAGGGGAGTCGCTTCACAGGTGGTGAAGCAGGTCTGCAGGTGTCTATCTTTCTCTCCTCCTCTCTGTCTTCCCCTCCTCTCTCCATTTCTCTCTGTCCTATCCAACAACAACAACAACAATAATAACTACAACAATAAAACAACAAGGGCAACAAAAGGGAATAAATAAATAAAATAAATATTAAAAAAAAAGAATACCTAATATACTGATGGTTTTGCTATGGAAACTGGGATTTTATATTTTTAGCAAATCAGATGAGGAAATACTGTTAGAGTAGTGGGATCAGGGATTTAGATGCTTTCTCTTGTTTACCTACCCTCTGAATGAGTCCTAACACAGGGTTTGCTTCTTCCATCTTTCTTTGAAGGACAGAAAATACCTGTCAACAGGGCCAATTCCTACATCCTACAGGGCCCAATATAAGGAGTGAGAATAGAAAAATACTATTCTTAAAATGTGTACACATTCTTGAAAAATTCAACTATATCAAATTGGCAGAGAATCAGTTGAATCTAAAACCTGTGATACTTCACATTATTAGTAAAAATCAGTACCAGTGAATAAAATATCCACAAGAAAAAGTGACACACACACAAAAAAATCAGAATGTGAGGGCTAAGAGACAGCTCGCCCATTTGAACACTCAGTTTACCAATCATGACAGCCAGGTTCAATGCCCCCTCACACCATACCTCACCACCACATTTTAGCACTATACATGGAGGATACTTCCAAGTACCACAGTGGTACTACACTTTCTCCTATGATTTCTCTTGCTTTCCCCATCCTTTACCCTCTACCTTAAAAAGAAAAAAAAAAATCTGCTATGAGTAAGTGGAATTGAGCAGGCACAAAGCCTCAGAAAAACCCTGGTTAAAAAAAAAAGGTCTGAATTCACATGTTCATTTTTAAGATTACTTTTACCATAGAACCTAAAACAAAATAAACCAAATCTAAGAAAACAACACAAGACAAAGGCATTTTTACCTTGTAGAAGATACTTCAAAACCTTTAACATTTTCTAAAAGAATGTATGTAGGTAATTTTTGTAACCTAAAAAGAAAAACATAAGGAAAAACTAAATAAAAACAAAGTATCTCATAACTAAGTAATAGTAAGTAAAATCTTTACTTGTAGAAAACATGAGGTTATTTTCTTAACTGTTTTTTATAAGGAATTTGATAACTCATATTTTAATCATTTCCCCATAAACATGGCACACAGTGAGCATAACATTGAAAATGCTAATTTCCATTGAAATTTAAACATCAATTCACACAAAGACACCCAAATTGCACAACTCAAAGAATTGCATTTATAGAGAGTGGCAGCTTCTAGGGCAGCTCAAGTTTCCAGGTCAGTGGCAAAGGCACTCACGGACATCAGCATCATTTTCCTTGATGCAGTGAGCAGTGGCAATACAATATACCTACTAGATAGTAGCCTCCTGTTACTTATGATAGTTTCGACCATGAACTGGCAAACACTTGTAGTTACACTATTAGTCAAGACAAAACAAGGCATACACTGTGTCTGACAGCAGCATTTATAAACTGCAAATCTCTTGAAAATGACACACATTCCATTCTTCCAGATTCAAAGTTTTCAATTCAAGTTAAAGTAGTAGAGGAAATAAGCTTTTTTTTCCCCAGTGACTGGAAGCATTTTTTCATATACCTGTTGGCCTTTGGATCGGAGGATAGGGGGAAATAGAGACAGAAAAAGTGATA
Source organism: Erinaceus europaeus (assembly GCF_950295315.1). Classification (NCBI taxonomy): domain Eukaryota; kingdom Metazoa; phylum Chordata; class Mammalia; order Eulipotyphla; family Erinaceidae; genus Erinaceus; species Erinaceus europaeus. The sequence goes on from NC_080167.1 coordinate 54,538,504, forward strand.
CCCATAGTCCTGCTTTACTGCTGGTGAAGCTTCCCCTGCAGATGAGGACAGGAGTCTTGAACCTGGGTCCTTGGCATTATAACGTGTACTCAACCCGGTGTGCCACCACTCAAACCAATAAAAATTCTTAAATATCTCATATGCATAAGTTCTTTTCTGGGTAACAAAGTACTGGAAAGTTTAGTGACATAGAATAATATTTATTGGGAGTCAGGCAGTAGTGCAGTGGGTTAAGTGCACGTGGTGCAAAGCACAAGGACTGGCCTAAGAATTCCGGTTTGAGCCCTGGCTCCCCACATGCAGGGGAGTCGCTTCACAGGAGGTGAAGCAGGTCTACAGGCGTCTGTCTTTCTCTCCCCCTTTCTGTCTTCCCCTCCTCTCTCCATTTCTCTCTGTCCTATCCAATAACGATGACATCAATAACAACAACATTAAAAAAAAACCAACAAGGGCAACAAAAGGGAAAATAAATAAATAAAAAAATATAAAATTTTTTTAAAAGAATAACATTTAATTAATGATTAATCAGATTTAAGGTATTTCATGAAGTTGTAGTCTCTTTGTTGCCCAGAGTTGAAGTTATTTCAAAACCTGCAAGGGGGGCCAACAAGACAGCTCATTAGGGAGGGCGCCTACTTCTCCATATGCACAAGCCCAGCTTCAACCCCACTACACCGTGGGAGCAGCTTCAGTGTCTGTAGTATCTTTGCCTTTATCTCTGCCTCTGTTTCTTTCTGGGAAATAAGCTTTTACCTTGGGAGAATATCTAAAAAATATAAGAAGCTTTTTGTCCTTGGGTCAGTCACATCACCTTGAAGGCCAATTCTAAAGGGGGAAAGAAAGAACAAACATATTTATCAAAAATCTTACAAAAAGATATAAAATAACTTTTAAAAAGACAAAACTGAATTAAAAGTAGTTTAACCTTACAAAAAAAAACTGATCATCTTTGTTTCTACAGAGAACTAAACGTACTTAACCAAAAATAAAAAGCTTTGCTTAATTGACAGTGAAAATTTATATTTACAAAACTGTATCAAATGACTTAACCTGACACAAAGAACAATTCAATGAAATATAAAATCAATAACCATAAACTACTGCAAAATATATACCTGAAAGCAGTAGTACACTAGAGTTTGCAGTGAGTACCTCCCTAACACTTCCTCTCCACTATTCCAAGCTTGGGATCCATGATTGCTCAACAAATTGTTTGGCTTCGTATGTTAACTCTCTTTTCAATCACCAGGTTCCAGATGCCACCAGGATGCTGGCCAGGCTTCCCTGGATTGAAGACCCCACCAATGTGTCCTGGAGCTCAGCTTCCCCAGAGACACACCCTACTAGGGAAAGAGAGAGACAGACTGGGAGTATGGACCGACCAGTCAACGCCCATGTTCAGCGGGGAAGCAATTACAGAAGCCAGACCTTCTACCTTCTGCAACCCTCAACGACCCTGGGTCCATGCTCCCAGAGGGCTAGAGAATGGGAAAGCTATCATAGGAGGGGGTGGGTTATGGAGATTGGGTGGTGGGAATTGTGTGGAGTTGTACCCCTCCCACCTTATGTTTTTGTTCATTAATCCTTTATTAAATTAAAAAAATTAAAAATAAATAAATAAATAAATAAATAATCAATAACCATTTTTATAAAATATTTTTAAACTTTATTTGATAGGACAAGAGAAACTGAGAGGTTAGGGGAATAGAGAGACCGACACCTGAAGTAATGCTTCACTACTTGTGAGGCTTTCCCCCTGCATATGGGGATTAAGGGGCTGAATTCAGGTCCTTGTGCATGGTAATATGTTCACTGAAGCAGGCATGCCACTGCTCAGCCTCCAATTACTTTCTTAAAGTCATTTGATTTAGAAAATGCACATACACACACTGAGAGAGCCGAGGGCATGTTTTACTGTAGCCCAGATGAGCTAGCAACGGTTCAGATGAACGAAGATGAGCGGCACAGTGAGCATGTGCAATGAGCTGTGCAATGCCAAGTACAACTAATGGTGTTCATGACTCTTCACAGCTAGCGGATAAAATTAAAACACCAAAATAATCTTGTCCAATATAAACTTAAATTGAAGGCTTGATTCTATGAGCAAAGATTCTACAATCTCTATTAGATTAAGATGAAGACTAACTAGGTTAGGCACTAGTTGGTAGTACACCTGGTTGAGCTCACTCATTACTGAGCTAAATCACCTAGGTTCACGCCAACAAGCCTTTATCTTCAGGGAGGAAGCTTCCCAGAGAATGAAGCAGTGTTGCAGTGTCTCTCTTTCTCTTTCCCTATCTTGCCCTTCTCTGTTTCTGGCTGTCCTACCAAATAAGTAATAGAGTTAAAAAAATCTTCCTCCACCCTCACAAAGACTAACTAGGTCATATAAACTAATAATTAAATAAGTACTCACACTAACAATTATATCTTACAAGTAAGATTCAATTTGCTCAAGGATCAAACAGAAAGGACACTTAGATTGTGTCTGCATAGTAGAATCAGAAGGAGCCGAGGTTTAAGATCTTGTCGTTTATTAGTATCACAGTATTAAGTTTCTGGATATCACTTGTCCATTTCCTTACATCTGACTGCAGTGTCAAAATCATCAGTGAGTCAAATTTATCACTGAAGTTCAGAAGGGAAATTAGAGTGAACTTAAACAGATCTCCCAGAAATCGCTAATCCTTCTCATCCCATCCCTTTCCCCTCAATATTGTAAATGATAATAACATTGCAAAATAATTATGCAGAATGGGAATGGCAGCAAACAACATAAGGTAAGCCCATTGAAGTAACATATGATGCTTCACAGTGCTAGTGCTGCACTCAGTCCTGTATATTATACTTCTTATAAGATATGCTGTTCAAACACTTGCATATGCTTGGAGTCATCTAGAAGATCAGTTCAGTCAAAATTTCATATAAGATATAGTAGATATGTTTAACTCCCTTAAATACGTAGCCAAATAAACACTATACAATAATCAATAGCAACACTGATATAAAAGTGAGGATTATTAAGTGTGTATGAATTTTGACAGATATCAAATCCATAAATACATTTTGAATAGTTCTTAAAATTTATAGTTAAATAATTTATAAATTTATTATGAAAAAGAGTGCGTCTTAGATAGTTCTGAACACTCATTAGCTTAAATAATTTAAGGTAAATTGGATCTATCTTAGGTAAGTATTAAGAAAGAAATTATTCATGAAGAGATTTCAAATGGACTTCAAAGTATCCATACTTAAAAATATGCATGTGCATGGTAATATGTTCACTGAAGCAGGCATGCCACCACTCAGCCTCCAACTGCTTTCTTAAAGTCATATGATTTAGGAAATGCACATACACACCCTGAGAGAACTAAGGACATGTTTTACTTTCCCAACTGCAGGGGGAAAGCTTCACAGGTGGTAAAGCAGGGCTACAGGTCTGTCTCTTTACTCCTTCCCCTCCCCTCTCAATTTCTATCTGTCTCTATCCAATAATAAAAATAAATAAATAAAAGTATACACACACATATATGTATACGTATATATATACACACACACAAAAAAATAAGTTTACTTTCTCAGCCAAGCAATTTCATCACACATACCTTGTGAATGGTTGGCAGGGAGGGCTCATCAAAACCATATTGAAAGATAATCTGTCAAACTCTTCTATTGTTACGCCCTATGAATGGCCATTTAGAGAAAAATAAATAAATGAAAACATGTACACAAATTAGAAAAAGCTGTCAACTAATTATACCTATTAGAAATTATAACAGTTTATAAAACAGTAAGTACTTTAGAAATCAACTCAGTTAAACTAAGATGTTAGCACAGTCCTGTGGGAAGGGGGGCAGCAAATCAAAGGGATGAAATAACTGAATTCCTCTAAGTCCTAAAGCATGCCAAAGTAGAGCTGGAATGCTTATTTCCTAGGTCCATGGCATTTCACATCTCTATGATGTATGAAGTCTAACACTGCTATGGTTTCTGGAGTCAAACACAAATAACTTCAAAAAATGATTTTTAACATAAGATCTGGGAAATTTTTAAAAACCTATCAGGAGCATAATGAAAAATTTTAGCTAGGAACTGTAATGTACTGACCAGTCACTATCCCTTTTATGCATATCCAAGTGGGAATAAAAGGACCCTGTTTCAAATACCCACAGAATGATACTGTTGAACAACTGTAGACAATGAAAGAACTTCAGAAGACTGTAGATAAAACTAATGAAAATAATCTATTAGGCTAAGTTGTGTAGAATGTGCAGTTTTGTTTTGTTTCTGTAGCAGAAGATAAGTACAGAGAAATATTAACTCATGGGTTTGCTTAGAGTATATTTTAGCCTTAGTGTACATTCCCAGCAAATATTTAAAGTGACAAATCTAGAACTGCAACTTTCCTATTTATGGCACATTTCTGAAAAGTTCAACAACATGAATAAAACAGATAAAGCTTTGTTCAGAGTTCTGTAAACAGTGAGTTAACCTGGGGACACAGTGTAATTCCAGCATTGCAGTACAATTCCATTTCCCTGTATTTTATTCCCATGCAGATTTGTCTATTTCTTTGTGTTTGTAACTTTCATATTGCCATTATAAACAGAAGCTTTTTATTATATTTTCTAAAATGTGTAAGTATTGAATATCCTGTTTTATAACCATTTTTCTTACTAAATGTTCCAATTGCTCCTCATACTACTTCTTCTTCTAGCGTTTGCCCTTCTTCCGTAGCCAGTTAACAGCGTCAGGTTGAGCCTTATGTAAAGTTTCGAGACCTCCTTTGAATCTGGAGAGGTGGCAGTCGTTGACTATGTGGGTCATAGTCTGTCTGTAGCTGCAGGGGCAGTTTGGGTCGTCTCTGGCTCCCCAGCGGTGGAACATAGCGGCGCACCGGCCATGGCTCCTACTACTAATAACAATACTTACAGTGCTATTATTTTAGCACAATGTTTTGTTTTCCAGGCACGACCAATTATTCTTTTGACTTACCCACATATTTATACTTTTAATTGTTGCCACCATACTCTATTATTTATTATTATTATTATTATTTTTACCTTCAGGATTATTGCTGGGGCTCTGTGCCAGCACTACAAATCCACTGCTCCTGGAGGCTATTTTTCCCCTTTTGTTGCCCTTGTTGTGGTTGTTATTGTTATTGTTGTTATAGCTGTTGTTGTTGGATAGGACAGAGAGAAACAAAGAAAGGAGGGGAAAACAGAGAGGAAGTGAGAAACATAGACACCTGCTGACCTGCTTCACCACTTGCAAAGCGACACCCCTGCAGGTGGGGAGCTGTGGGTTCGAGCCGGGATCCTTACCCCGTCCTTGTGTTTTATGTGCCCATAACCCTCTGAGCTACTGCCCAGCACCTGCCCCCATACTCTATTACTATAGAGTACACATGTTAGAGTCAATTCAGAATTACTTATTGTTAGCTATATTCTTAATTATTCGAGTTATGAATTTAGTTTTTCCTTACTATATAATGAGACAGGTAGATGCTTATGAAATACAATGCTCTTATCTACCATAAAGTTGAAGGCTAGTGAGATAGCTTACCCAAGAAGGTGTCTGCTTTCCCATGCAAGTGACCCAGTAGTGTGTGTATGCATTTGTGTATCACATGTACCTTTCTCTTTTCTCTTTCTATCTGAAAGTCATCCGGGCAGTGTTTTCCAATCAATTATACCCTGCTATATGCTAATTAAGCAATAATGATCATTACTTACTTCAATTGTCTTCGGCAGTAACTGTGTGTGAGGAAAATTATACTTGTAAACCTCATTAGCAACGGTATTTACATCAATGGCAGCCACCACACGTGCTGGTATCTGGCTTTCTGTAAGGAATAAATACAATATTTTAAACTATAAAGTCCAACACTAATTTAGTTCTCTATAGAGAAAAAATAACAAAATTTCTTAGTCTACTTTCTTACTTATCTAGTCAGAGCACAGCTTGCCAACAGAGGCCAGGCCAGGAGGTGCAGGGCCTGAAATGCAGTATTTGTATACTACAGGTCATCTCTAACAGCATGTCAACACTAGATGGAAGATTTATATGGGTTGGCTATTTTCTCTTTTATTTGCTTTCCTCCATTAATATACACACACGAGTTAAAGTTAAAATAAACATAAAGGAAAGTAAAAATCTTTTCTTAAAAACTGTATAACATGGATCTATAGATTACTTCAGGAAGGATGGTCATTTTGATAATTTTCTTTCAATCCATGAACAAGGGTGTTCTTCTATTTCTTTTGCCTTTATTATCACCAGTTCCCTCTTTTAGATTGAGACAGAGAGGCAGAAATAGAGAAAGTAAAATAAATCAGAGTACCAAAACACCCTTCAAAATAGTGGAGGTCACACTTGAACCAGGGTCACACATATGGCAAAATAGTACACTAGCCAAAATGAGCTATTTCAGTGGCCCCACTCTCTATTTCTTTTAACAATGGCCTATAGTTTTCATACAAAAGTCCTTCACTCCAAGGTATTTTATTTTAGGGAGTTCAACAAGACTGGGATCATCTGCTTCATTTCCCTTTCCTCAATCCCATCATTTGTGTAGAGTAAAAATATCAGGTAGATCCAAGTTATTGTCTGGGGAGATGATGTCATGGCTGGAAAAAGGACCAGAAAGCTGGATCAGGGAAGAGAGTAGTTCCCAAATATGGGAAAAGTGTATAAATATTGTTGACTGTAAACCTCATCGATTTGATGTGATCTAGGGCCCATATTCAGCTTAGGAGCCCTATATGATCTCTACATCCCTGTAGGTATGAGCTCATATTCTGTCGTCATGAGTAGGAACATTCCAAGCTGCCCCAATATCAGGGCCCATCTTCCTCAGGTGTAGCATAGACTATGTTGTCCAGCCTCTCTTCAGAGGATGGAACATTCTCTACTGTTGTTGATCCAAGTTGAGGGCAAGGTCCTATGGGGGCCCACAAAGGGGTCTGTTTTGTTGTTCCTGATAGAGATGACCGGTAACAATGGAAAGAGGGATTGGATCCATCTGCATATCAGATTTCAGGCTCAGGTAAAAAAAAAAAAAAAAACTAGTATAGCCATAGGCCCTTTGGAATATAACTAAAATATGCCTACTAGCTATCTACAAAACAGAGAGCCTTCAAATCTTCATCTGCACTACTCCAGCCTTTAGGTTCATGATTAGTCAACAACTTGTTTGACTTTATGTGTTAACTCTTTTCAGCCACCAGGTTTCAGATGCTAGCATGATGCCATCAAGACTTCCCTAGACAGACAACCTCACCAATGTGTCCTGGAGCTCTGATTCCCCAGAACCCCACCCCACTAGGGAGAGAGGTAGGCTGGGAGTATGAATCGACCTATCAATACCCATGTTCAGAGGGGAAGCAATTACAGAAGCCAGATCTTCCACCTTCTGCACCCCATAATGACCCTGGGTCCATACTCCCAGAGGGGTAAAGAATAGGAAAGCAATCGGGAGGGGAGGGGATATAGAGTTCTGGTGGTGGGAACTGTGTGGAGTTGTACCCCTCTTATCCTGTGGTTCTTGTCAGTGTTTCCTTTTTATAAATAAAAATTATAAAAAATGAAAAAAATGGCTTATAGCTTATGGCCCAGCATTCCTAAGCATATATCCAAAGGACAGGAAAACACTAACTAACTCAAAGGGATATTTTTGTTTATTTTTATTTTATCAATAGGACAGTGAGCCATTGAAAGAGAAGGGGGAGGTAGAGAGGAAGGAAGAAAGACACCGCAACAGTTTTCGTTCCTAAAGCTTCATTCCTGCAAGCAGAGACCAAGATTTGAACTCAAGCCCTTATGCTTGATTATGTGTGCGCTCCACTGTGTGTGCCACCACTCAGTGCCAAAATATATATATATATATATATACACACATATATATATGTATATATATATATTAAATGCCTCAAATAGATCTTGAAACATAAAGCTTGAAAGTTATATATTCATATAGATCTACACCCACACCACACACCCAAACCCAAGTGTTCTTTTTTTTTTTTTCCTTTTCCTGTGGGAGCCAGGGCTTCAAACATATACTGAGGCCGCTTCTGCCACACTGCACAGTTCTGAGGCCACTTTTGCCATTAGAGAGACAGAGAAAAAACAAAGACACCACAGCATGGTTTTTCCACAATGGCATGGCACGTCCCAACCTGGGCAGGTGCATGGCAAGGCACAAAGCCTACACGGTGAGCTTTCTCTCTGTACCCCATGAAGGCTTTTAAATAAAATACATATAAAGATCATTTTGGAAAAAAAAAATCACAAACCTGTTATGATTCAGGTGAAAAACTAAGTTACTATGTTGTGTCAGTGCACAGAACCAAATTAACTTCATTAAGTTATTTTGGTTGCTGGATAAAACATGCTGTGATTAGCATGAAGCAACTTGCTTGCATTTCTACTATATGTGTAGAAAACTGGTGGTATCTGAAATCGCTCCCTTTTCGGGGGCAAGATGATTAAAAAAACCACTGTATACAAGTCTTTCACGTCTTTGATCAGGTTTATTTCTAGGTATTTTATTGATTTTGCTGCAACAGTGAATGGGAGTGAATTCTGGATATCCTCTTCTTTGGACTTAAGTGTTTGCATGTGATGTCAGGCATGGAATGTCAACCCTTCAGTCTCATTACTCACGTGAGACTTTCCTTTCGTAGGATTCTCTAATTCCATTCCAGGTGGTTCACTTTCATACAAAGTCCCAAAACCTAGACATAGACCAGGTCCCATGAGACAGGGCACATGTTTACATGTGTCCATAAATTAGGGCAAAATATACACCTGGAAGCAAAAGTGCACAATAGCCTGCAGTGAGTCAGTATATGCAGCAAGTAGAAAGACCTAAAAAGACACCATAAAGTTCATAATGAAATAGAGTCTACTTAGACTTAGATACCCTCCTCACCTACTTCCTATTACACTTCCCTCACTCACTCCAATGCTAACTTTATCAAAGTAAGGACTACAAAAGCTGAATAAGGGTAAGAGACTGGCATACTTTAACAATAACTCTTTAGTCACTATCAGGCCACCCCATCAACTGAGGCCCTAGTCAGGGAGTCCTGAGATTCCCAAACAAACAATATGGGCCTAGACCTCAAATAGATCCCTCTTTCCATTGTTACTGGTCATCTCTATCAGGAACAACACAATAGACAGACCCCTTTGTGGGCCTCCATAGGACTTTGCCCTCAATATGGATCAACAATGGTAGAGAATGTTCCATCCTCTAAAGGGAGGCTGGACAACATAGTCTATGCTATACCTGAGGAAGATGGGCCCTGATATTGGGCAGCTTGGGACGTTCCTACTCATGACAACAGAATATGAGTTCATATCTACAGGGATGTGGAAGTCACATAGGCTCCTAAGTTGAACATGGGCCCCAGATCAAATCAATGGGGTTTACAGTCAACAATATTTATATATTTCCCATATTTGGGAACTACTCTCTTCCCTGATCCAGCATTCTGGTCCTTTTTCCAGCCATGACATCATCTCTCCAGACAATAACTTGAGCCCATCTGCATATCAGATGTCAGGCTCAGAAAGAAAAAAAAACAAACACTAGTATAGTCATTAGTCATGGGCCCTTTGGAATATAACTGAAATAGGCCTACTACCTATCTACAAAATGGAGGACCCCCCCCCAATTCTTCATATGAATTATTCTAGCCTTTAGGTTCATGATTAGTCAACAATTTGTTTGGCTTTAGATGTTAACTCTTCTTTCAGCCACCAGGTTCCAGATGCTAGCATGATGCCAACCAGACTTCCCTGGGACCCCACCTATGTGTCCTGTAGCCTCACCCCACTAGAGAAAGAGAGAGATAGGCTGGGAATATGAATGGACCTGCCAACACCCATGTTCAGCAGGGAAGCAATTACAAAAGCCAGACCTTCCACCTTCTGCACCCCATAATGTACCTTGGTCCGTGCTCTCAGAGGGTTAAAGGATAGGAAAGCTATCAGAGGGGATGGGATACAGAGTTCTGGTGGTAGGAATTTTCTGGAGTTGTACCCCTTATCCTGTGGTTTTTTTTCAGTGTCTCCTTTTCATAAATAAAAATATAAAAAATAAAATAAAAGTTAAAAAACACAGAAATACACTGGTTTTGTAACATTAATCAATTATTAATTTTAGTTTCTTGTTTTAGATGTCAGTTTGGGTGACATAAAAAATGACAAAAAGCAACTGCCAAATGAGTATTTGATGTGGTGATCCAATAATTGATCAAATGAAAATTCTAAAAAGAATGGATTTTTTTTAAGTCGATAAGCATATGCACTGTTTGCGTTGACTGATGCACATTATAGATTGTCATGAAATTGGGATCTACTGCATGTTATTTCCATGGTGAGAGGTGAACGTACTAAAATCTACTAAGACCAATTTAATTTGCCTTTTCAGAACATAACTGCCTTGCATTACTGATGTGTTTATAACAGAAAATTAAGCTCGTAGATAATAAATTTTAAAAAGCAAGCTTGTCGATTCTGTCAAAATCTTAAATTGAGCTCCAATGATGAGCTGCCTTTGATATGTTCTATTGTGCACCTTCAGTCTCCATCATGCCAAAAAAAAAATCCTTGGTATTATGTATACAAATGTGTTGAAAACATTCAACAAATGTGTTGAAAACATGAAAATGTGTATCAACTATTTATTAGATAAGGTCATGTCAACACTTAAGTAACCCAAAGGGAACACATCTGAGTGCTTCTGTGAAGGTAAAGGAAAAGGGTGTTTGCAGAACTTGTTACTGCTTTACTTGAACTGAACTGTCTTATTTCAGTCAGCACTTGGGATTGCATATTTATCACTCTAGTCACAGGCAACATCAATGGTGAGAGAAATACGTGTAAGTGACTTTAAATGTTTATCAGGTAGGGGCAACAAATTAAAAAAAAAAAGGAATTATGCTCCCAAGTACATGAGAAGTGGATCAGAAAAGATCAGTTAAATATAAATAAAAACTGAGATGCTAGGTCCCTTTATAACAAGAGTTTTAAAATTATTTATTGTTCTAAAGTTAAGAAATGCCTCCAATAATTTTGGTATCTTTTATTATCACTTGAAAAGCGCTATTTTTATATCACATTTTATTTAAGGTAAAAAATAAACTTTCATTTTCTTTTTGGAATTCTAGAAGAAAATGTATAAATGTTTATTTATAAAGTTTATTTATAAAGAACATTTATCAATATACATAAAAATTAATGCCACATTTTAAAGCACAGTATCAAATGCTCTCTTTTCTGAGTTTACATCAGTCAATTAGCACTTATATGATTCCCTAGGGTTCCTTCTAGGCTCTAATCAAATTCTACTGTCTACATGATAATAAAGTTCATACTGCCGTCCTGACAAAATACAAACTGTTTAGCATGAACTGGAGTCTGTACACCTGTCAGCCTCCTGCTTGACACTGACAACTCCACCTTGTTCCAATCCATACCCACCACACTTGCACACATGCATCCTGCCCCAAATAAGCCAGAATCCTCAGTCCCAGAGTCTGTGCATAGGCTCTGATGCCACATCTCAATTCAGGGAAGGCTTATGCTGGAGGCATAAGGTCCTCAAGCTCTGATCACTCTCTAGCTCATATTATCATTACATTTACCCCAGGACACTGCCTTTCTTAGGAGACTAGTGCTATTCTAAGGAACAAGACAGTGAAGAAATGGTCACTAATAGTCCATGCCAGCTATTCCATTCAGTCAAGACGTATTTATGAAGAATCTACTGGCTGCCAGTTCCAGCTGTGTGTTAAGTGTCCTGAAAAGTACTCAGATACACAAGCCAGGGACCAGTCTGTCAGATAGCTTGATAAGCCTGTACTTAGGTGTTTACAATGTCTATCTCAAAATTCATTTACAAGTAGACTAACATCTATGTCAAAACTCTACCTTAGAAACTCGGTGAAGTCTGCAACATGACCTACAAAATTCTACTTATCTATAAATCTCTTAAATGTAACAGTTATAGAGCTATTATCAGGCATATTTATTAGCATTGCTAGCATGTGCTGGGGACTCTCCTAGGTTCTGAGACTACAAGATGAACAGTCATTTTACTTTCTTCTTAAAGTCCAGTCTCCATTCACTGGCAATAATTCTAGATTTCGTGTGTGTGTGTGGGGGGGCAGGTTCAAAGTGCTTCAATAGCCTCAAACCTCCAACCCCCAGTTTCTGTGAAAGCATGTATCAAGTGCTGGAGTCAATAAAGACTTGGCAAGGTTATTTCAAGATAGGCACACAACTCATAATATAGCAATTCAGCACCATAAGAGGGAATCCTTGGATTTTTCTAGGAAACTAAGATTGCTTGGCCTTTGTTTAGCCATGGAAGGATATATAACTCCAGAGTCTACCACAGCTATCTGAAGCAATCAGGGGAATGTACATGAGAAGGTATGCAATCCAAAGGCAACTAAACTGAGATATACCAAGGAAGTAGTTCGAGTTCCTGCTTCATCCTGGCCTGAAACCAAGTCTACATGTGGGTTCAGTCATTACACAAGCAAAAATTTACTACTTTTATAGAGAACCATTTGAATTGAGTCTTCTATAACAGCTCTAGCAGGCATCCATGAGAACACACACATAAACATCATTTGTCACTATGAGAAAAATGAGTTTCAAATTCCAACTCTGAAAACAGAACGTGAAAGCCAAAAGCTATGTATATAAGTTGTGTTTGCCAGATAGAAGCATTTCTCGTCATTGAACACTCACCAATTCTAAAGCAAGATAATAAAGGCAAATCCCCAAATTTGTAAGCAAGCTTTTCATTATGGTAACCCTACTGCTCATTCCTGTACATGTACTCTGTTGAGTAACCGTGGTCATCTGGGCAAATCAACAATTTTCCATTTTATTTTCTTTTATTATTATTAGTTGTAGTAGTAGTAGTAAATGGGCATCTATAATGAATGGTTCATCACTGCATGGCATGAAACTGAAATATCCTTGGCTGATGATTTTCTCATGATTTAAAAACCAAAAATTTTTATATAAATTTTTTAAAAATTATTTATTTATTGTACAAAGAGGAATCAAGAAAGAATGGGGGATAGAAAGTGAGAGAGAAACCAGACACCTGCAGCACTGATTCAGCATTTTTGAAGTTTTCCCTTGCACATGGGGACCAGGGTCTTGAACCAGGAAATCAGTGAAGAAATAATAAATGGCAAGCATTAGCATTCTGTTTATTTAACTATAAATGAGAAAAGGCTTGTAGAAATATAATTATAGTCAATCAGAAAGATCCCCCACAATTAAAAGTCCCCTTTGAATTTGTCCTGAGTAGTTCTTTGCTTTACAATAAACTCTCCTGAAAGCTTACATGTTTTGTCATTTATTGCCTCTGTAAAGTTTATTTTATCTTATACATTGAATTTCTGCTATAGCAAGCTCTGAAAGAATTAAGTTTAATAATACTAAACTAGGAGGTAAAGATTACAAGTATTAAGACCTTTGAAGAAAACACACATCACTGTACTTCCCACTTTCCTCTTCCATCTGTAAGTTTCTCCACAAAGCTTTTCCTATTAAATCACACAGTATTCAGCAAATATTAATTAGCATTATTTTTAATGAAATCCTTGATGAGCATACCATAGAGTGACTTGTACTGAAAAAAGAGAAAGAGAGAAAGTATTCACATCCACACACATATTCATACATCCTGAGAAAGGAAGACTTAAGATATGCATATTGAGCTAGCTGGGTCGTTGTGTTTGAATTTTTTTTAAGTTTTTCTTTTAATTAATTATTATTAAATAGTGACAGAGAGAAATTGGGGGGGGAGTGAGACAGAGAGGGAAAGAGAGAGAGATACCTGCAGGCCTGCTTCACCATTCATGAAGCTTTCCCCCTTGCAGGTGTGGACCAGGGGCTTGAACCTGGGTCCTTGCACACTGTAATGTGTTCTCTCAACCAGGTAAGCCCCTGTGTTTGAATTTTAATTCCATCATTTCCATCTATGTGGCTTGACAAGTAAATAAGCTTTCTATGAATTAAGAGAACAAATCAGAATATGCCATTCTCTCTGTTACCCTTCTCTATCCTCTTCATATAAATTCTACTAAATCTTCTTAACTATAAATAGTCCTTTCCTTTACCAACCTACTCCTGTGTAATTCAAACCTGGTGTGGAAATTCTGTCAAGTACAAATATCAGATTCTTCAAACGTCCTATAACTCTTATGATTTCTGATAATAAATCATACTGTAAACCATTAACCCTTCAATGAAATGATAAAATTATAAAAAGTTCCAATAATAGTTGCTAAACTTTACTAAGCACTTACACATACAAAGCACTATTCACATGCTTTATTGTTCACAAATTTACAATCTTCGGAATTCCCTGTAAGGTAGATGTTATTACTGTCCCAGATTTATAGAAGAGAAAGCTAAAGCACGAAAATTTAGTTTCTGACCAAGGTCACATAAGTAAGAAGCACCAACACCTCTGGCAATTCAGAATTATGCTCTTCATGAGGAGACAAAACAGTCTCCCTGGAGAGAGTCCTACAGAAACATACTGATGCTATCTCATAGTGCCATGTAACACACTGATTTAATACCACACTGCTATAAAACTATCATTCCAAATTACCTAACATTACCAAATGATTGCCAAAAAGGTCTTAAGTATAAAATAGGCTCATACTTCTCTAGCTGCCCATGTAGGAAGAATAAGGCCTGTGACTGTTCACCTCCAATAACCCCCATAGGAGACATATGTTCTGCTAGCTTCTCCTGCTATGCCCTGAGGCTATGCTGCCCAAGTTCTGGGTTGCATGAGAGCCAAATGAGCCAGCTAATACTCAACCCAGAATTTAGGTGGCAGCATACCCTCTTAGTAATTAATAATATATATTTTCCGTGTGCCTTACTCCTATGTTATAATTCTCATTTTAATTAGAATTAGAAAGAGGGTGACTATTTACTGAATCTCCCTTAAAAAAATTTTTTTCTAAAACAAATTCAGCCAGTCTTCTATTCTTTGGCACAGGAAAAGTATTTTGACACGTAGAATACAGTAATAACACTGCTGTAAAATAAGCTTTTATTTTTATCAGATAAGAGGTAGTTAATCCTATCATTCAAGGGAAAGTTAGGATTCTGCTTTATTGAATATTCACACCCACATAATTCTTTCTTGCATTTCAAGTTTAGGGGGGGAAAATGCGAACTTCCAAAGAGAGTGAAATACAAATGTTTTAAGGGGGTTAATTAGTTTTCTTCTCCGTGTGTGTATATATAATTTTATTGGGGGGGGGGTAGTGGTTTACAGTATGGTCTTTAACACATAAGCACAGCTGTTCATGTGTCATTTTCATCCTGTCCTTTCCCTTCCTTCCCAAATTCTTTGCTTTGGTGCAATATGCCACCCAGTCCAAGTTTCACTTTATGACCACCAAATTTCATCATATACAAAAGTTAAATCCAAATGGAGCAAAGAAGTTAGGCTAGAAAGAATCAAATACTTAGAGGAAAACATAGGTAGAACTCTCATCCATAAGTTTTTGCACCATCTTCACCAATTCAAACACAAAATCACATGGAAAACAAAAGCAAAAGTAAACCAATATATCAAACTGAAAAGCTTCTGCACAGCAAAGAATTATCACCATAACAAAGAAACCTCCCATGGAGTGGGAGAAAATATTTATGTGTCCTATCAAACAGAGGACTGATAACCAAAATACACAATGAACTCATCAAACTCAACAGCAGAAAGACAAACAACTCCATTGGAAAATGGGGAGAGAAATATGGGAAGAATCTTCAAAGAAGAGATCCAAAGGGCCAGCAGATATATAAACAAATGCTCACAGGCACTGATGATCAGGGAAATGGAAATAAAAACAAGGAGATGCCACTTTACACCCATGAGAATGTCATACATTAGAAATGAGAGAAACACCAACTGTTGGAGAGGCTATGGGGAAAAGGTACTCTCCTACATTGCTGGTGGGAATGTAAATTAGTTCAACCCTAAGGAAAAGAGTCTGGAAATACATCAGAACACTAGAAATGGACTGACCTTATGACCTAACAATCCCTCTCCTAAGGCTTTACCCAGGGAAAACAAAACAACTATCCGTAAAAGACATGCACACCAATGTTCATAGAAGCAGAGTTTGTAATGGCCCAGAACCCAAGGACAGATGAGTAGCTAAGGAAGTTATGGCACATATACACAATGGAGTACTGTGCAGCTAATTAAAATAATGAGATCATCTCCTTTGCAATATTGTAGTCAGAACTAAAAGGCATCAAGTTGAGTGAGACAAAAGACCAATACCAAATAATCTCACTTACAGGTAGAATTTAAAAGGATAAATTCTTAATGTTACTTTACTTTCAATCTAGGTGATATTTCAATCTAGTTTAAGTATACATAATTACAAAGTGGTTTGGGAGGGCCTCAAGTTGGTATTTTGTTATTTAGAAATAAAGACAAAAGGGATTTAAAAATGACTAATTAATGCTACCTAGTACCAATAAGACCAACATTATAACAGAAAATGCCAAGGCTGACTACAATGTGTGTTACACTGAAAGCCAACACCTTGAAAGACCTTTACAAATTACTCGGTAGGGCTTGCCTTTTTCATTTTTAAGGCTGCCTCAACAGTTGACATGAACTACAGTAACCACCAGAACAGCTTGCCTTTATTCACCATTTTAAGCCATATTTTGCACTTTCCCTGGTATTGGAGAAAAATTATTTGCTAAGCATTTATATACGCAGATACCCTTGTAGTCTTGAGTAATATATAGCTGATGAAACTACTTCTCCCACCACTTTCTGAAAGGAAATATTTTCATTTGGAAGATTCTCATTAGCTAAACCATATGCAGCATAAATATTGTTGAAGAAGTTGTAAGAGGTTCCTGTACTGGAGCAACATGTATTAAGTAGAGTGATAAACATTTGTTATGTCTGTGGTCAATAGAATCTCTGCCTGTTTCCTATTCTTGAATATTTGCCACATAAGGAATCTCTCCTTCCCAAAGCAGAAGCCAGAACTTATTCCCAGCTGTCTTTGTCCTAAAATGGGATTCAATGCTTACCAATCAACTGCACTTACATTCAACTTCAATTCCAAAACAACAATGGATGGAAACAAAGGAGAATGTAACCTTTTTTCAGGTGATGAGAGAGGAATTCTCACCAGCAGTTCTTATGTCATTAGTGGAAGCTGTTGGTGTCAGTATGAAGTTTGTCAGGGCCAATACCCATACAAGATTAAAGCAGTGCTACTTCTGTTTGCCCTGTTTGCTGGGTGTCCTATAGGTTCTGTGAGCTTCCAAACATTCTTTTAGTTAAGAGAATAGATTTCTGGTTTGCAACTAACAAATTCTGTTGCTATTAGTTGCCACTGTTTTTCAATAAAGAAGTTTTTGCTAAGCAAAGGATGGCTTTATCAGCACAATGACAGGATAATTACCAAGTTAGTAGCAATAATATACTCAACAGTTGAGTACAGAAAACCTGTGCTAGAGGTTATACAAAAGCAAACAAGGTAGACTATGCAAATAGATGAACATGCAATTATAAAACTAAATGAAACATAGATAATAAATACAAGTCTATGTAATCAGTGCAATAATTCAATAGCATGCTGCTAAGGATGAAAAATTATTATTGAGGCATTAAAATGTCCACTGGGGGAGTCAGGCTGTAGCACAGGTGGTGCAAAGCACAAGGACCGGCATAAGGATCCCGGTTCGAGCCCCGGCTCCCCAACTGCAGGGGAGTCGCTTCACAGGTGGTGAAGCAGGTCTGCAGGTGTCTATCTTTCTCTCCTCCTTTCTGTCTTCCCCTCCTCTCTCCATGACGACATCAATAACAACAACAATAATAACTACAACAATAAAACAACAAGGGCAACAAAGGGAATAAATAAATAAAATAAATATTTAAATTTAAAAATAAAAAAAATAAAATGTCCATTGGATTTTGTGCAAATTTACCATGCTGCCAAAGAAATTCATCTTTCATAATCACTTAAAATTCAGTTACACCAGAAGAGTGTATTTGCAGATCATATTACTCATAAGATTAACATTCAGAATACAATTAATATCCAGAACAACTTTTTAACAAGCTATAATTTCATAATGGACAAATAACTTAAATAGCCATTTCTCTAAAGAAGAGACATAAATGGCTAAAAGGCACATAGAAAGATGTTCAATTTCTTTCGTCACTAGGGAAATACAAAGCAAAACCATAGTAAGCTACCATTTTACACTTATTAAGAAGTGCTTCAGAGGAGTGTTACTATGAAGACTGAAGATAACCCCCAAGGAAAATACTGATTATCTTGAGGCAATTAGAGAACTGAAAGCTGAAATAGCTGTAATGAAGAAAGAAGCTGAGGCAAGGGAAAGGAGACTAATAGAAGCAGAAAACAGAATTAGTCAGACAGAGGATGAGTTAGAGAAAACGAAGAAAGAAGTGAAAGAGCTTAAAAAGAGATTGAGAGACACTGAAAAGAACAACAGAGACATATGGGATGATCTCAAAAGAAGTAACATTCGTATAATTGGCCTGCCAGAGGAAGAAAGAGAGGAAGGGGAAGCAAACATTCTAGAGGAAATAATACAAGAAAACTTCCCTGACTTGAATAACAGAAAGGACATCAAGATTCAAGAGGCCCAGAGAGTACCAAACAGAATCAACCCAGACCTGAAGACACTAAGACACATCATAGTCACAATGAGAAGAAGTAAGGATAAAGAAAGGATCCTAAAGGCTGCAAGAGAGAAAAAAAAAGTCACATACAAGGGAAAACCCCTAAGATTATCTGCAGACTTCTCCACTCAAACTCTAAAAGCCAGAAGGGAGTGGCAAGATATCTATCGAGCCCTGAATGAAAAAGGGTTTCAACCAAGGATAATATATCCTGCTAGACTTTCATTCAAACTAGATGGAGGGATCAAAACCTTCTTGGATAAACAACAGTTAAAGGAGGCAACCATCACCAAACCGGCCCTGAAAGAGGTTCTAAAAGATCTCTTATAAACAAGAACATCACTATAATACTTGCAATATATCAGAGCAAACAAATTTTTTTTTGAACAATGGCACTACAATACATTAAATCCATAATATCAATAAATGTCAATGGCTTAAACTCATCCATCAAAAGGCACAGGGTAGGGGGATGGATCAGAAAACATAACCCAACCATATGCTGCTTGCAAGAATCCCATCTGTCACAACAAGATAAACACAGACTTAAAGTGAAAGGATGGAAAACTATCATACAGGCTAACGGACCACAAAAAAGGGCAGGAACAGCCATTCTCATCTCAGACGCAATAGATTTTAAATAAAATAGAGTAATAAAAGATAGGCAAGGAATTACATAATGATTAGAGGATCAATCAGCCAAGAAGACTTAACAATTATTAACATCTATGCACCCAACAAGGGACCATCTAAATACATTAAACACCTACTGAAAGAATTTCAAAAATACATCAATACTAATACAATAATAGTGGGAGACTTCAATACCCCACTCTCACACTTAGATCAACAAAGCAGAGAACCAATAAAGATACAAGAGAATTGAATGAAGAGATCGACAGACTAGACCTCTTGGACATTTTCAGAAGCCTCCACCCCAAAAAACTGGAATACAACTTCTTTTCAAATCCACATAACTCATACTCAAGGATAGACCACATGTTAGGCCACAAAGACAGCATCAATAAATTCAAGAGCATTGAAATCATCCCAAGTATCTTCTCAGACCACAGTGGAGTAAAACTAACATTTAACAACAAACAGAAAATTATTAAAAGTCACAGAATTTGGAAACTAAACAATATGCTCCTTAAGAACCACTGGGTCAGAGACTCACTCAAGCAGGAAATTCAAATGTTCCTGGAAACTAATGAAAATGAAGACACAACCTATCAAAATATTTGGGACACAGCTAAAGCAGTACTGAGAGGGAAACTTATAGCCATACAATCACATATTAAACACCAAGAAGAAGCTCAAATGAACGACTTTATTGCACACCTCAAGGACTTAGAGGAAGAGGAACAAAGGAACCCTAAAGCAACCAGAAGGACAGAAATCACCAAAGTTAGAGCAGAAATAAACAACATCGAAAATAAAAGAACCATACAAAAGATCAATGAAGCCAAATGTTGGTTCTTTGAAAGATTAAATAAAATTTACAAACCCCTAGCCAGACTCACCAAACAAAAAGGAGAGAAGACTCAAATTAATAGAATTGTAAACGATGGAGGAGATATCACAACTGACACCACAGAAATCCAGAGAATCCTGCGAAACTTCTATAAAGAACTATATGCCACCAAGCTAGAGAATCTGGAAGAAATGGAACAATTCCTAGAAACCTATGCACTTCCAAAACTGAACCAACAAGAACTACAAAATCCAAATGCACCAATCACAGACAAAGAAATTGAAACCGTTATTAAGAATCTCCCCAACAACAAAAGTCCTGGACCAGATGGCTTCACAAATGAATTCTACAAAACTTTCAGGAAACAGTTCATACCCATACTTCTTAAGCTATTCCATAAGATTGAAGAAACAGGAATACTCCCTTCCACCTTCTATGAAGCCAACATCACCCTGATACCAAAAGCTGATAGGGACAGAACAAAAAAGGAAAACTACAGACCAATATCTCTAATGAACATAGATGCCAAAATATTAAACAAGATCTTGGCCAACCAGATACAGCAACATATCAAAAAGATTGTTCATCACGACCAAGTGGGATTAATCCCAGGAATGCAAGGCTGGTTCAACATCCGTAAGTCAATCAATGTCATTCACCACATCAATAAAAGCAAAGCCAAACACCACATGATTATCTCAATAGATGCAGAGAAAGCCTTTGACAAAATCCAACACCCATTCATGCTCAAAACTCTACAGAAAATGGGAATAGATGGGAAATTCCTCAAGATAGTGGAGTCTATATATAGCAAACCTACAGCCAACATCATACTCAATGGACAGAAGATGAAAGCATTCCCCCTCAGATCGGGGACTAGACAGGGCTGTCCACTGTCACCGTTACTCTTCAACATATTATTGGAAGTTCTTGCCATAGCAATCAGGAAAGAGAAAGAAATCAAAGGAATATATAGATTGGAAGGGAAGAAGTCAAGCTCTCACTATTTGCAGATGATATGATAGTATACACAGAAAGACCTAAAGAATCCGGCAGAAAATTACTGGAAGTTATTAGGCAATATAGCAAGGTATCAGGCTACAAAATCAATGTACAAAAATCAGTGGCATTTCTTTATGCAAACACTAAATCTGAAGAAGAAGACATCCAGAAATCACTCCCATTTACTGTTTCAGCAAAATCAATCAAATACCTAGGAATAAAGTTGACCAAAGAAGTGAAAGACTTGTATGCTGAAAACTATGAATCGCTACTCAAGGAAATAGAAACTGATACCAAGAAATGGAAAGATATCCCATGCTCATGGATTGGAAGAATAAATATCATCAAAATGAATATTCTCCCCAGAGCCATATACAAATTTAATGCAATACCCATCAAAGTTCCACCAAGCTTCTTTAAGAGAATAGAACAAACACTACAATCATTTATCTGGAACCTGAAAACACCTAGAATTGCTAAAACCATCTTGAGGAAAAGAAACAGAAATGGAGGCATCACACTCCCAGACCTTAAACTATATTATAAAGCCATCATCATCAAAACAGCATGGTACTGGAACAAAAATAGGCACACAGACCAGTGGAACAGAATTGAAAGCCCAGAAATAAATCCCAACACCTATGGGCATCTAATCTTTGATAAGGGGGCCCAAAGGATTAAATAGAAAAAGGAGGCTCTCTTCAATAAATGGTGCTGGGAAAACTGGGTTGTAACATGCAGAAGAATGAAATTGAACCACTTTATCTCACCAGAAACAAAAATCAACTCCAAATGGATCAAAGACCTAGATGTCAGACCAGAAACAATCAAATACTTAGAGGAAAACATTGGTAAAACACTTTCCCACCTACACCTCAAGGACATCTTTGATGAATCAAACCCAATTGCAAGGAAGACTAAAGCAGAAACAAACCAATGGGACTACATCAAACTGAAAAGCTTCTGCATATCCAAAGAAACTATTAAACAAACAGAGAGACCCCTCACAGAATGGGAGAAGATCTTCACATGCCAGACATCAGACAAGAAACTAATCACCAAAATATAGAAAGAGCTCAGCAAACTTAGCCACAAAAAAGCAAATGACCCCATCCAAAAATGGGCAGAGGATATGAACAAAACATTCACTACAGAGGAGATCCAAAAGGCTAACAAACATATGAAAAACTGCTCTAGGTCACTGATTGTCAGAGAAATGCAAATTAAGACAACACTAAGATACCACCTCACTCCTGTAAGAATGGCATATATCAAAAAGGACAGCAGCAACAAATGCTGGAGAGGATGTGGGGACAGAGGAACCCTTTTACATTGCTGGTGGGAATGTAAATTGGTACAGCCTCTGTGGTGAGCAGTCTCGAAAACTCTCAGAAGGCTAGACATGGACCTTCCATATGATCCAGTAATTCCTCTCCTGGGGTTATACCCCAAGGACTCCATAACACCCAACCAAAAAGAGGTGTGTACTCCTATGTTCATAGCAGCACAATTCATAATAGCTAAAACCTGGAAGCAACCCAGGTGCCCAACAACAGATGAGTGGCTGAGAAAGCGGTGGTATATATACACAATGGAATACTATGCAGCTATCAAGAACAATGAACCCACCTTCTCTGACCCATCTTGGACAGAGCTAGAAGGAATTATGTTAAGTGAACTAAGTCAGAAAGATAAAGATGAGTATGGGATGATCCCACTCATCAACAGAAGTTGAGTAAGAAAATCTGAAAGGGAAACTAAAATCATGACCTGATCAAATTGTAAGTAGGGCACCAAAGTAAAAACCCTGTGGTGAGGGGTAGACATGCAGCTTCCTGGGACAGTGGGGGGTGGGAGTGGGTGGGAGGGATGGGTCACAGTCTTTTGGTGGTGGGAATGGTGTTTATGTACACTCCTAGCAAAATGTAGACATATAAATCAGTATTTAATTAATATGAGAGGGGGAAAATCAATTGTATGTCTCAAAGTTTCTCAAAACACAAACTGAATCTTTTTAATATATAGGCTGTGTATTTGATATGCGGACTCTCTCAAAAGCCTAAACCAAGTAGATTAGAAGCATCCAATAGCACAGCTATATACAAGATACTGGATACTGTACAGCAAACCATAACAAAAGGACTTTTCAAAGTTAACCCAATTACCAAATAATGTGATGATAACATTAACTATCGATTGTCTTTTTGAACCCTAAGACAGCAGGAACCTCACATCTCCACTATAGAGCCCCTACTTCCCCCAGTCCTGGAACCCTTGGATAGGGCCCACTTTCCCGTATGCGTCTCCCAATCCATACCAAATAATATTGCATCCACCGATCACAACCTAACCAACGCAACGATTGCCACCTCAACATGCTTCACCTCAGACTGTGTCCAGAGACTTCACGTGTGGAATGACAACCCTTCAGCTTCATTACTAGGGTGAGACCTTTCCTTTTATAGTACACTCTAATTTCATTTCAGGTGGTTCACTTTCTAACATAAAGTTCCATAACCTAGATATACACCAGTTTCTGTGAGAGAGAGCTTATGTTCACACGTATCCATAAAACTGCAAAATATATACCTGAAAGCAGAAGTACACTAGAGTTTGCAGTGAGTACCTCCCTAACACTTCCTCTCCACTATTCCAAGCTTTGGGTCCATGATTGCTCAACAATTTGTTTGGCTTCGTATGTTAACTCTCTTTTCAATCACCAGGTTCCAGATGCCACCAGGATGCTGGCCAGGCTTCCCTAGACTGAAGACCCCACCAATGTGTCCTGGAGCTCAGCTTCCCCAGAGACACACCCTACTAGGGAAAGAGAGAGACAGACTGGGAGTATGAACCTACCAGTCAACGCCCATGTTCAGCGGGGAAGCAATTACAGAAGCCAGACCTTCTACCTTCTGCAACCCTCAATGACCTTGGGTCCATGCTCCCAGAGGGATAGAGAATGGGAAAGCTATCAGTGTGTTATGGAGATTGGGTGGTGGGAATTGTGTGGAGTTGTACCCCTCCTACCTTATGGTTTTGTTAATTAATCCTTTCTTAAATAAAAAAAAATATTTAAGATCGGTTTCAAATAACACTCTCAATAAACAAGAAGCATTTACCCTTTAAAAAAAAAAAATATATATATATATATATATATAATATGTAGCCACTGTGGGTGGGGCAGTTTGGCAGTACCTCTAAAAAATTAAACGTAGAATTACTATATGATCCAGCAACTCCATTCCTAGGGTTATACTTAAAACAACTGACTAACCTTTATAGCAGTTAGTCACAATGGCAACAAGATGAAAACAACCCAGGTCCTCAAAAGATATCAAAATGTGGTATATGCACGTATTCAGCCATAAAAGACAATAAAGTGCAAGGATAAACCTTGAAAATCTACTTAGTGAAATAAAACAAAAGAACAAATACTGTGCAATTCCATTCATATGAGGTAACCAGAACATTTTTTCTACTGTTATTGATATGGTTCATTTACATGTATATATATTTTATATATTTTATATATTTACATGTATATATATTTTAGGTAAACCATTTCACATCTCTCCATGCCTATCACCAAAGTGTCAACCTCCCTCCCCTGAAATCTACTGACCCACCTATCCCATTCCTCCTTTAGTAACCTCAGTTCTCTTCAGTTTGGGGGTACATTTTCTGCTGACTATGTCCATAGAATAGACAAGTCAGTAGAGTTAGATCACAACAGTAGTTATTGGGAACGGGGAAAAGGAAAGGTGGGGAGTTACTCAACAGGTAGGGTTTTGGATGATGAAAATATTCTGAAAACACAGTGGTGGTTGCACACATTGTGGATATTCTTAATGCTACTGAAGTGTAGATTTAAAAATGTTCAAAACAGCACATTTTATGTTAGGTGAGTATTACCACCATTAAAAAAAAATTCAATCACAAACCTTATCTAGAGATATACTGAACTCATTCCTGCTGTTTTGCTGCTTATTATAGTTTAAGATACAGGTTGAAGTAATGGATCTATTCACAAGAGGCAACAAAGCATGGCTAGGCGATCATGTAGAAAGACCTAAGCATAGCTGTAGGTCGTCAGTGCTTTTTATCTTTATTATTACATAAAAATCACAGGGAAACAATTTATTACAGGACATCTTAAACTATAGTATGTCAAATCAATGAACATTACAAGACAGATAAGCGAGGGGTAAATAAGTGCATTCGGATGACTCAGTTAACATTTCTATTATGCAACCCTCAGACCACAGGATGAGAGAGCAGTTACGTAGGGAGAGACCAATAAACACTACTATGGATCAGTGTGAAGTCACAGAAGGCTATTTTGGAAGAGGCCACATATGAACTAAGACAGTAAAGATGAAATGCAGCTGTAGTGAGAAATCTGGAATATGATGGACGGAGACAAAAGCAAAATGAAAGCCAGAAGATAACAAAACTTGGGGGATCTGAGGAACAGGGGAAGAATAGCAGTAAATATGAAAAAGAAGAAATAGTGAGTGACAAGAGTTGCAAAGGCAGACAGAAGCCAGGTCTTACTGGGATACCAAAAAGAGACTGATTCTTTTTTTTTCTGGGGCTTGGTGCCTGCACTACGGATCCACTGCTCCTGGAAACCATCTTTTTTCCCATTGTTGCTGCTGTTGTTTTGGTTTTGGTTTTGGATAGGACAGAGAACAGAGAGAAATTAAGACAGGAGGGGAAGACTGAGAGGTGAAGAGAAAGACACCTGAAGACCTGCTTCACCGCTTGCGATGCTAGTCCCTGCAGGTGGGGACCCAGGGGCTCGAACCGGGATCTTTACCGATCCTTGCGCTTTGCGCCACGTGCACTTAACCCACTGCGCCACCTCCGGAACACACATTGCTATTTTTATTATAAGCTGTATTTCAGCCACTCCTTAAATGTCAAACATCAAATTATACCTCTCTTCTTTCAAGTCTAAATGTGCTGCAATTACATCCTTGAGCACAAATCTTAATTTGCTATTTAAGTGTGTTTTCTAGAAATAGAATTAATTCATTCAGCAATAAAAGACTGTTACTAAGGCATATTTATGAGAATTTCTAAGGTTTTTGATGGATAAGATAGCAAACTGACTTTTCAGAATGTTTTTAATTACCTATTAAACAGAATTTATATACTCCATTTCTAACCTTTGCTAATTTTACAGGGAAAAATTATACATTTAATTTGACTTTTTTTTTATTTATGAAATATCTGAGTATTCTCTATTTTGCTGATGCAGCCTGAATTTGTACACACATTTCCATTACCTTTGTTAAAATTCTAAATAGAACTCCTATCTGCTTTTAAATTATTATTTTTTAAATTTCCAGCTGTTCCCCTATTACCACTGATTTTCCCTACTCTATCTCTTCCACATAATAGAATGCTATTATTATTTCTACTACTACTACTACTATTAACTGCTTAACTTCCCAGGCAGTGAAGCAGGTCTGCAGGTGTCTATCTTTCTCTCCCCCTCTGTCTTCCCCTCCTCTCTCCATTTCTCTCTGTACTAGCCAACAATGAACAACATCAACAGTGGCAATAATAATAACCACAACAAGGCTACAACAACAAGGGCAACAAAAGGGGGAAAAATGGCCTCCAGGAGCAGTGGATTCATGGTGCAGGCACTGAGCCCCAGCAATAACCCTGGAGGAAAAAAAAAAATCATTAGGGGGTTTCAAAAGAAGGGGACATACTGACATTCTTTTTTATTTTTTTTTGTTTTGTTTTTGCCTTTATTTTTTATTTATAAAAAGGAAACATTAACAAAACCATAGGATATGAGGGGTATAACTCCACACAATTCCCACCACCAGAACTCCATATCCCATTCCCTCCCCTGATAGTTTTCCTATTCTTTAACCCACATTGTAAACTTTAAAATTTACTGAGAGCAAACAGTATTAGAGTTTTGCTTTGTTCACAAGCTAGTAAGTTCTAACGTGAGACGTGAACACAGGCTGTAAGCAACTGGTAAGCAATAAAATGTGAATAGGGTCTCACCTGGTCGTGGACACAAGTTACCACAAGAAGCTTGGTTTGAACCCCCAGCCTCAGCTTCAAGTGCAGTGGAATGGTGCTGCAGTATGTCTTTCTGTCTCTCTTTACCTATCTCTATCTCTCACGCTTTAGGGGAAAAGGAGGAAAAAAAAAAAAGAGCCTGAGCCTCATCAATAACCCTGGTGACACCAGCAAAAGGTTAATAGTCACTCACTTATTCTGGAATCAGAAAGCCTACGTGCTCAGAAAGCCTGCTCAGAAAGCATAACCTATGTGCTCCATCCAGTATTAGTCTTTTGTTACTCTTGGTACTAAAAAAGAAAGGAGGGGAATTTCAGTTTCATGGTTGCCTTGGTAATTCAATAATAAATATAAATATCCCTAAGTCCATTTGTCTCAATCTCCACTGCCTGGCACCATACCTCGATAAATATTTCTGAGTGGATACCACAGAAAAATAAACCTTTGGGTTCCAACTGGAACACACACAGCTTCAAAACGGAAGAGCTGCCAAAAACTGAGTATAAGAATTTATAATACTTCCTGGAGCTGCAATGTACCCGGCACAATTAAATACATGACTGGTCTTATCTTCAGTCTTCATAGTAACGCTCCTCTGAAGCACTTCTCACATTTTTAAAAATTATTTTAACAGCTTAACTGAGGTATAATCGACTGCATATCTTCCGACGTGAACATGATTACACACTCACGTGTAGTCTGTGTGCGTTATATATAAGTGTGCATGTCACAGAAAACGAGTATGTCCTTCCTTGCCCCCCAAATCTTCCCGTAATGTCCCTTTAGCTCTTTTCCCCCATGCTCCTTTCCATACTGACACCTTTCACCTTTCAAAAGCTGGAAAACAAACGGGCTCAAAACCTGTAGCTCAGGGCTTGAACTGCAACTCGGCGGCTGCAGCGCCCACCCCGGCTTTGCCCGCGCGCTGCCCCAGCACGTCGCCCCGCCCACGGAGGCTCCTCCCTGCGGTCTCGCGAGTGCTGCCCCGGGTGGGAACTTCGCGCGAGCAAGTCTCGCGGCTCTCCCAGGCCCTCTAACAGCTTCGTAGAAGACACTTCCGCCCTAATGCCCTGGCCCTCCCGACCTCCCACCCGACACGTCCCCCACAGCCCAGCACTGCGTCGCCAGGCCAACAGCCGATAGTCACGTCCCGAACCGAGCGGGAGGGAAGGGGGTCGTTTCCGCCCCCAGACGTCGCGGCCACGCGTTGAGGCGGTTTCCACGACAACCAGGCGCCCCCACCCCCTACCCCCTCGCAGTCTCGGTCCGGTGTCTCCCGCTCCGCCCCTCCCATGTACCTCAGTTACAACCAGCGCTGACCCCAAAATAAAGTGGGAGGCTTTCCGAGCACTCTCACCTCTGAGCGCCTGGTGCATGCCCCCAATGCCGCTGTACAGCTCAAGGACCCGCAAAGCCTCCATTACTTCGCTGCCGCCACCTCGGCACTAGGCCTGCCGGTCCGGTTCTTTTTCTTTCCCGGCGATCCGAGCCCTTGCTTCTAGTTCCACGAAGTTTCAGTTCCCCCTCTCCCCTTGTGCTGCTGCTGCTTCTAGCGTTTGCCCTTCTTCCATAGCCAGTCAACAGCTATAGTCAGGTTGAGCCTGATGTAAAGTTTCGAGACCTCCTTTGAATCTGGAGAGGTGGCAGTCGTTGACTATGTGGGTCATAGTCTGTCTGGAGCCGCAGGGGCAGTTCGGGTCGTCTCTGGCTCCCCAGCGATGGAACATAGCGGCTGGAACATAGCGGCGCACCGGCCATGGCCTGTTCAATAGCGATTGAGGAGGGCCCAATCATAACGTGCTAGGTCAAAGCCGGGTTGACGCTTGCAGGGGTCTGTGATGAGGTGTTTGTTCTTTACCTCAGCTGACTGCCAGCTCTGTTTCCAAGAGTCTGGAACAGAGAAGTTCAGTGTAGGCGTAGGGGACCAGATTGGGTGACAAGACTTCAAGCGTTGGACAGGGTGGGCGAAGATATCCGCGTATATTGGCAGGTCCGGTCGAGCGTAGACGTGGGGAATGAACTTAGATGATGCCGCATCCCGACGAATATCTGGCGGGGCGATGTTGCTAAGAACTGGCATCCATGGAACCGGGGTGGAACGGATGGTTCCAGAAATTATCCTCATGGAGGAATATAATATGGAATCGACCAAGTGGACATGGGGGCAACGGAACCATACTGGGGCACAGTATTCTGCAGTGGAATAGCATAATGCCAGAGATGATGATCGTAGTGTGGAAGCCCTCGCGCCCCATGAGGAGCTGGCCAGTCTTGCAATGATGTTATTCCTCGCACCCACCTTTGCTGCAGTTTTTATGAGATGTTTGTGAAATGACAGAGTGCGATCGAGAGTAACGCCAAGATAGAATGGCTGGGCTTCATGCCGGATTCTCGTATCGCCAAGCTGCACATTAAGCTCACGCGAGGCCGAGGCATGGTGTAGATGGAAAACAGATGATACCGTTGTTGCAGTGCTAGGGATTAGTCACCATTTTTTACAGTAATCAGGTATCAGAGACATGTCTTTCGTGTTTCCTCGAGGATGTCGAACTTGGATGCCTGAGTTGCATAGCAGATGTCATCGGCGTAGATGAACTTCCTTGAAGAAGTTTCTGGGAGGTCATTGATGTAAATATTAAATAGCGTAGGAGCCAGAACAGATCCCTGGGGGAGGCCACTTGAGACAGGTCTCCATCTGCTAGACTTGTCACCCAGATGCACCCGGAATCTTCTGTTTTGGAGAAGAAACGATATAGTGTTAGCCACCCATGGAGGCAGGCATCTTGAGATCTTGACTAGGAGACCACGGTGCCAGACCGTGTCATAGGCTGCTGTGAGATCAACAAAGACAGCACCCGTCTTTAAATTCTTCTGGAATCCATTTTTAATGTAAGTTGAAAGGGCCAGGGCTTGTTCGCAGGTAGATCTTCCTGGGAGGAAACCAGCTTGGGCGGGTGATAGGAATTTCTCTGTAAGAGGAGAAATACGTGTGTTGATAAACCTTACAAAGAGTGCAATCACCAGTGACCTGCTTCTTTGGAGAGTCAAAGGCGGGTGGGGGGCAGTGCTTGGAGAAACATCAGAAACCACCGTGGATGTTTCATTTTCCTAGTGAACATTCTCATTAAAAATGCCTACATGGTATATAGTTGCTGAATTATAATATTGTGAAACCATATAGTGTTACAAGCCAATTTCATCTCAATAAAAATATACTTTAAAAAGTAAAGTAAAAAAGTACCAGAGAACTGAACTTTATCCTTGCCATGGCCAATAGCTGGTTTATGATTGTGGGTTCATTCTGTTTTCCTCATCTATATAATAAAGGAGAATAAATAAATGTAAATGATGGCAGAGGGTCCTGCAATCTGTCACTGACGTAGTATTTAACAAGACCTGATTTGGCCTCATGTTAATTATCTGCTTAAATTGAAATTATCTAGAAAGAAGATATTTTAAGATCTGCTTCAAGCAAACATACTTATAAACCAATTCAACTTATGGAAATTACATACAATTTAACATCAAATACATAATGCATGAAACAAATGTCCCTAATATTTATTATATAATATTAATACCATAAATGAACATCATTACATATAAAGGGAGCTATAAAGTAAAAAAAATCACTGTATAAAATAAACCTATAGACTGCTTAAAACTAGTGCTTTAAATCAAAATAAATATGACCAGGATTTTATTCTACAAAGGAGAGACAGGACAAGAATATGTGGAAGAATTTATGAAAAAAAATTCATCTCCTTGAAAAACTTCTAGAAACAGGTCAGAAATAACTTGGAAGCACAGCATACTGTGAAGGGCCATAGGAATGGCATGATAGCTTACTCTCAGTCATTTTAGTACTCTGCATGATTTGAGATATAATGACATTTTATTTTTCTTCTCCTGCCTACCATTTCTCTAATGATTAATATCTAATGAAATTAAGTCAAGTTTACCTTTCAGTTTCCAGTGATCCAGGTCATTATTTATTCCTTGGGGAAAGACAGTTTGGACTCATACACTGCTTTCCTACAGGGAGAAAATACCCACTTTATGCCAATTAGAATAAAGAGTAAATTGCTTTCTGGTTTGATACTGAAAAAGCAAGATCTAAGTGCGTTGCACTGAAAATAAAACAACAGCATAATAGTAAATATTGTGTATGTTAACTTCCTTTTACTTCCTAAGAAGTGTATTTAAATGTCTCCTTTTAATGGGAAATATGCTAGCCATGAAAGAATAGGGATGCTTCCTGTTAAATCGGTGGAAAGTTTTAATAAACTCCCTTCTGCAGACAATCAGCCACTCAAGGATATGAATGAAAAATTATTAAGAGATACAAACAAATCATACACCAAAGCTACCAAGTTTTGATGTCCTTCTTTGAACACAAAATCTGTTTAGATTGTAGTGACAGGCAAACTCAACAGGAATAAAATGTAACTTAATTTATAAAACAAACAAAAAACAGAGTTACTGGCATATTTTCTGGACAGGACCTTAGGACCAGTATGCTCTCAAACTTGGTTAAGGGTACTTGAAGGGAATACTGCTTTCACAACGTTGTCTCATCTGTCAGAGAACATTATGGGAAGAGAAGACTCAGTCCTCAGCAGATGGTGGCACACATATTACGATGCACAGAGATATGGGTTCAAGCCTCTGGTCACAACATATAAGTGCCATTTAAAGGTACGCTTGGAGCTGGGTGGTGGTGCAGTGAGTTAAGTGCACATGGCGCAAAGCTCAAGGACCGCTGTAAGGATGCTGGTTCGAGCCCCAGCTTCCCACCTGCAGGGGGTAGCTTCGCGGGTGGTGAAGCAGGTCTACAGGTGTATATCTTTCTCTCTCTCTCTCTATCTTCCTTTCTCTCTCCATTTCTCTCGGTCCTATCCAACAACAACAAAAATAAACAACAAGGACAACAAAAGGGAAAAAATAGCCCCCGGGAGCAGTGGATTCATAGTGCAGGCACCAAGTCCTAGCGATAACCCTGGAGGCAAAAAATAAATAAATAAAAAACAAAGGTTAAGCTTCATGAAGAGAGGAGTTTGTGCTGTGATGTCTCTGCTCACTCTATGTGTTTTACCCTCTATCTGGAAAAAAGAAAGAGAAGGAAAATGTCTATTGGGAATGGTGGAATTTCACAGGTTGTGAAGTCCCAGGGAAGCCCTGGTAGTGGGGCTGGCAGAGTGGGAGGCATGGTCTACTGTATGACTGAGCAACTCCACTTCTAGGTATTGATGCAAAGTGCAGGAGCCGGATGGTGGTGCACCTGGTTGAGCGCACATGTTATAATGCACTAGGACCAGGGTTCAAGCCCCCGTCCCCATCTGCAGGGGGAAAGCTTCACAAGTGGTAAAACAGGGCTGCAGGTGTCTCTCTGTCACACTTCCTTTCTATCTCCCCCTTCCCTCTCGATTTCAGGCTTTCTCCATCCAATAAAGATAATTAAAAAAATTTAAAAAACCAAAATGCGCAGAAATGCTTATCAAAAAAAAAAGATACATGCACAACTATGTTCATTGCAGTGCTATTTATTGTAGCCAAGACACAGAAACAACCAAAGTGTCCAAAGCTAATGGATAAATAAGTTGAGGTTCATGCATACAATGGCATATTACTCAAACAGGGAGAAGATGAAAGCTCGCCTTTTGTGATAAATGGGTGGGACTGAATGGGGCATGCTTAGGGAAATAACAGAGAAAGACGTTTGGATGATGACTGTGCTCATGTGAGATAGAACGTTACAAAGCAAAGGAATAGATTAAGCTTCAGGAGTCATGGCGAAGTGGTGCAATCATCTCTCCTACTCCTCTCTGTTTCTTACCCTTTATCATAAAAAAAGAAAAAAAGAATGATTGAGAATGGTGGAATCCTGCATGTAGCCAGCCCCAATTATAGCTTGGTGGCAAAAAAAAAAAAAAAAATTAGAAACAAAACAACCCACCATTAAACTCTGATTGCAGAACTGAGGTTGTAAAGGCCATACTGGAGATGGCTTTTTTGAAAGGGTGGAAGGGGCCCCAGGGATGGTCGTGGAAGGAAACTGGGACTTTGGTGGGTGTATTGTAGCAACATGTATTTTGAATCTTGAGCTCTATCTGCTGAGTCACAGCTCTTATCCAGTATCACAACTTTTGAAGAGGTGTGAAATTGTATCCCTAAGACATATGCAAGTCTTACAGACCAAGAATGCTTTAAGAAATAAAAGTTATGATATTGTTTATGGGGAAAAAATGTTGAGTGGTGTCTCTTACTGCATGCTGTTTTTTATCTGATTTCCTGTGCACCCCCACCTCACCACAGTCATGCCAGTGGTTGAAAACTTGCTTCAAGCCCAGGTGGATGTCTACACACCTTCCCCTAGAGCCCTCAGATGTTGCCTTGATTTTTCTTTTGGAAGTTATTTCAGAAATTTCTAATTAAAAAATATTAACATCAAATGTCAATGATGATATTTTAGGTTAAAGGTGGTGAAATTATCTTTAAAAATGCTTTTGTAAGTTAGAGCCAGAGGAATCTTACCAGCTTTTTTCCAGTGTCTTTTCTAACAATTTTTAGATTATAGAATCTTTTGTTCAAATCAAACCTGATCTAGCATCAGGGAGCAGAGAGGGGTAGGGAGAGTAAGCTCACACAATTGCTTGCACAGAGAGAGACATTGGCACAGACACACGTGTGTGCACATGCACGCGCACACACACACACACAGAGGGAGAGAGTAGAGGGAGAGGGAGAGGGGGAGGGAGAGGGATGCACGCACAGATGTTCAGTTATTAGAGCATGGCTAGTCGGGCCCCAGAGTAATGCCTGATTATTTACCCAACTCTGCTGACCTCCCCCCAGCCCCACCCCACAGGACTGCCTCTAAGTGACTCGAAGCAGAGGAGATATTGAAGTTCTCTGTTTGAAAATTAAAGACACAGAGATCCACAGTTGGATGGAGAATAAAGAGTTTCTCCAGAGAATTTTCTAGTGCTGGCTACACCATAACAGTAGCCCTTTCCCCAGATGAAAAAAAATGCATAGTTTCATATTTATTTAAAATGGAAATGTACCTTAGCCATTTTCAAAGTGACATGTGTGAACATACAATAATACAAACATAACTTACCCACCTCCAAACTTCCTATCTCTACTTGGAATGCATCAGAGGTCATTTGCCCTTATTTCATGAAGTTAAACTTATTCTGGCAGACTAAGACTATGAATATTTCATTCCCGTAATTACGGCTGAGTACAAGTCTCTAAGGGATTTGTTCTATGTTTAGATGCTCAGAAAATATGACACAACTACAAATCGACTATATTTCAAGTAGATGGCAAAAGTATGTTTTTTAATAGGGTGGTGTAAATAATAAATGATAATAGAGAACTGTAGGATGTAAAGACCTTTATAGATGTTTAAAATGCTTATTAATCCATCTTATACCTATTGGCTTTTATTTTTAAAAAACTTTATTTCTGACTTTAAAGATACTTTTCCTTTGCTTTGGTTTTTACTGAAGTAATACTGATTTATAGAAAATATAGTTCAGTCACATAGCACTGTAAATTAACATCTGTCATGATATTTTTATAAAGGAAAAAAACCTCATAGTTAGCTCAGTATCATGAAAAATCAGCATTCTCCAAATAACCCAATTTACAAAATTTAAGACATTTTTCTTTTATTTTTTAAATTTTTATTAGTGGTTTAATAGTACTCTACAAAATTGTAAGTCTGCATGCATATTTTCATACCTATACAAAGTGCAAGTGAGAATCACACCCTTCATTTAAGTTCTGTACCCCAATTCATGGATTCCACTATGCAAGTCTTTCTCCTTGTTTGTCAATTCTTACACTTCTTTTTATGTTATTTTAGTGGGACTGTTTTTTTCTTGTTGTTCACAGCTTGCATAGGAAAATGAGAACAACTTCTGTACATTTATATTGTAACCTGCTACCTGACTACATTGACCAATTATTTTAGCGACTTTTTTAGGAGTTTTTTATGTATATTATAATTTTCAATTGGAAAATGACAGTTTGTTTCTTCACCCCAAGTCCATAAAATGGCATATTTTTTTGCCTTCGAGGTTATTGCTAGGGCTCAGTGCCTAGCAATCCACTGCTCCTGGAGGCCATTTTTCCCCATTGTTGTTGTTGCTGCTGCTGTTGTTGGATAAAACAGAGAAATTGAGAGAGGAGGGGAAGACAGAGAGGGGGAGAGAAAGACAGACACCTGCAGAACTGCTTCACTGCTTGTGAAGCAAGCACCCGGCAGGTGGGGAGCCTGGGGCTCGAACAAGGTTCCTTGCACTGAGCTTCACACTATGTGCACTACCACACAGTCACCAAAACTGCATTTTTAATGTGACAGTGATGATGCAAACTCAGGTCTCATGCTTAGTTGCTGAATGGCTCCACAACCCAACTTTCTAAAAAAATGTTTAGAGTATACATACAACTTTCTTAATAATACATCTGTTATTGAACACCCCAGTTGCCTTCAGGTTTGGACTGCTACAACTGTGCTGCTATGAACATAGGTGTGCATAGATCTTTTTGGAGAAGTGTTTTTGTGTTTCCTAGATAAATCCTCAGGAGAGGAACTTCCAGAACATAGGGTAGATCCATTTCTATCCTTCTGAAGAGTCTTCAGGCTGTTGGCCACAGGGGTTGAACCAGTAGACACCTAACATGGGGAGATAAGAAACTACTAATGTATCAATAACTCTCCTTTAAACCATTATTTCCTCAATAAAATAGTTTGAAAAAAATGTGGAGAGAGAGAGAGATAGAGAGACTATTCCACCACCCATGAAGTTCATTGTCCTCATATGGGAATCAAACCCAGAGACTCACACAGTGCAGTGGTTAGTCTACCACTGAGCTACCAGAATCACATTTTTAAAAGAAGAAAAATTAGAAGATGGCACCATCTATAAACAAACAAACAAATACTATGAAAGGCATCTGAGAGCAGAGGAAAGAAAAGTACTGGTAGATATTTAAGACAAAAATCCATGTTGGCAGTTTTTAAAAATCAACTCTGGTTAGGAAAGAATTTCAGGAATCCCCATGACAGACTTTTTTCCCTTTTTCACTCCAAATCTGAGGATTGAGTAGGAAAGAATGCAACAGAGAGC
Organism: Erinaceus europaeus; assembly: GCF_950295315.1. Lineage (NCBI taxonomy): Eukaryota > Metazoa > Chordata > Mammalia > Eulipotyphla > Erinaceidae > Erinaceus > Erinaceus europaeus. The sequence continues at coordinate 54,574,931 of NC_080167.1, forward strand.
AGCATTCCTATATCTCATAATCTCTTGTAGAGTTTAGCTTGACCATGTCATTTTGTCATATTTGTAGCTATGCTACATCATTTCCTATTGGAAAGCAGATTCCTGATCATCACCCAAGGTGAGTCCTAGAAAACATCGGCCAGAAATGTCCAGTGTTAAGAGCCCAGTTCAGTCCTTCTGACTATACTTTCTTTTTACTACCAATAAAATATTTGTAACCACTACAAATATGTGAAAGAATATTGAAATCCACAATATAGAACTGGAGCTAAAATTCTGATTGTTCTCCTCTAGTTTTTGTACTCATTATTGTTTACTAAAAACGTAATCTTATTACATTTTTCTTTTATATTGTTTTTATCCAATATTCTAACATGACTGGCTCTGCATTTCACTAAATAGTTCAAAGAGACAATTTTTAAGAATTATCTTGGATTTTCCCCCTGGAAATGTATAAATAATACACTCATGTTTTTTTAATTGGGAGGTAAATGGTTTACAGTACAATTGTTAGCACATGGGTACAATTTCTCATCTCACCAAGATAGGTGTCACTCTCACTTCCAAATTAGGTCAATGACCGTATTCTAGGAGCAGAAAGCCTCCCTCCCACCATCATTCTCCTTGTCCTCCTTCCTCAGAGTCCTTTGCTTTAGTACAATATACCAAATCAGTCCAACTTTGACTTTATGTTTTCTCTTTCTGTTCTTAATTCTTAAGTTCTTCCCATGAAGGAATGTAAATTGGTTCAATCCCTGTGGAGAGCAGACGACAGAGCTCTCAGAAGGCTAGAAATGGACCTAACCTATGACCCATCAATTCCTCTTCTGGGGATATATCCTAAGGAAACAAACACACCTATCCAAAGCCATCAATGCACATTTATGTTCAAAGCAGCACAATTTGTAATCGACTTGGAAGCAACCTAGGTGTCTAACAACAGATGAGTGGCTAAGAAAGTTGTGGTATAAATATACAGAGGAATACTACCCAGAATGATGAAGTCACTTCTTCACCTCATCCTGGTTGGAGCTTGAAGCAATCATGTTAGGTGGGATAGGTCAGAATGAGAAGGATGAATATACTCTGGCATTTGGGGGTAGAACAATTTACAAAAGTATAAAGAAAGATACATCTTTCTATAAAACCTTGATTATACCTTTAAGCTAACAAAAAGTCAGTTTTAGTTTACAAAATATTTTTGCACTCTTGTTTCTGTAGCACACAAATGATCATGTATTGAACATTAAGGAAAGCATTCATATTTTACTATCATATACAGCAGAATGAACACTCCTGCGTATTAATACTCAAATACTCTTTGACACTCTCTCTAGATAGAGTCTAAAAGTGAGGTTACTAAGTGACTTATAATTATCACATTAATGATGCATGAAGTTATAGGTGTATATGGTCAAAACTCACTTCTTCTTCTAGCGTTTGCCCTTCTTCCGTAGCCAGTCAACAACTCACTTCTGAAACATACATACAGGCCTGATTCCCATCCCATGTTTGTTGTAGCTGACAGTTCTCACCTACTATATCCTCATAAACAAGAGTTGCCATTTTTATCTTCTGTTAATCTTGGTTTAAAAAAAAAAATGGGATGCCATTTTTATTTTCACGTTTGTATTAACACTGAGAATGAATTATGTTTGTTGTTTACCTGTAATTTTTATCTTATCAATTATTTGTTATATTTCTCCTTTTTGCACTAGGATAGTATGTTTTTCTTGATTTATCACAAATTGATGTTATAAAATTCCATTTTCATCAGTTTTCATTTATGTTAATTTGAAATATTTCATCACAAAGTACTTCATTTTCTAGAGTCAAATATACATACTGTCCTTTGTGACATGTCATTTTAAGCTTAGGAAATTCCTTATTTAAAAAAATAATAAGCTAAATTTGCCTGTATGTGTTCGATGGTTCATTATAAAAATTTACTTAGTTACAGTGCATAAGATGAGATCTGAAAGCAAATTTCCCTAAGTATTTACTTTTCTTTCAACATAGGTTTGCAATGCTTCTTCTTTTTGATTTTATTTTTTTACATACTACATTTGGATTTAGTCTAATCAGCTTGGAGCTAATTTTTTCTTATTTTTTATGTTCTTTTTCCTAGCAGACATATCTTAATTACTGACAATTTATGAGACATTTTCACACTTACTGGGAAGCTCAAGACTTCATTTGCAAACACATCTTAGTTAGCCATTCCTGTTCCAAGTTGATTTTGACACTACCCCAAGGCTTGCTATCAATTACCTTTCAAGCTCAAGTGTAGAAGAAGCTTAAGAGCTCAAAAAATCCTGGTAGTAGTGTTCACATGAGATTTTTTTTTGTTCTCAAACAAGTTCTAATTTTAGGCAGGGGCAGTTTAGATTGGCTTTGAAACTAGCTTTTTTTATGCCCTAAATTCATTTTAGTGTTTCAAATCTACCAAGTTTTTTAAACCTTGCTTACGCTAACATGATAGTTATTGTCAGGTCTTTCTCTTGTAGATCAGTCTGTGCCTAAAACCACCCGTAACCAATCACCACATCACCACACTATATCTTACTGAAATTTCCATGATGAACAAAGTTTGAAAGAGTTCATTATCTTGCTCTCTCTCTCTCTTCCTAAGATTTATTCACTTTGGGGACAACAGAGAGAAATAAACACAGAGCATCACTCCAGCACATGGAATACTGGAGACTGGAGTTAGAATTTCAGGCTTGAGAATCCAATGCCTTATCCATTGTGCCGCCTCCAGGGCCACAGAATCCATTTTCTGTTATTCCTTTTTTTTTAATTTTTGTTTGTTTTTTTCTTTTTCTTTCTTTTCCCCCTCACTTTGTTACTCTGAGCCCAATATTCTCAAATTGACTCAAAACTGAAAGTTCACTAATGCATTATAGTATTTTCACCTCTTCTAAGTACTTCACTATCTGAAAGAAAGGGAATCAAGGACCAGGCAGTGACAAATCCAGTAGAGCACATATATTATCATACATCAGGACCCAGCTTCAAACTCTGGGTCCCTACCTGGAGGACGGAAGTTTCATGAGTGGCAGGGCAGTGCTGTAGGTGTCTCACCTCCTGTCTCTCTGTCTCTCACCTTCTCAAAGAGAAAGAAGAAATAAAAAAGGGCTGTTGGGAAATGGTGGTGGAGCAACAAGTACCAGTGATAACAATGGAGGCAAGAAAAAGTAAAGGAGTCTAGAGGAGGGATGGGAAGATTAAAAAGAAGGAGAAAGAGGAGGAGAAGAAGGAGGAGAAGGATGAAAGAAACTCTGGCAGAAGACACCTGGCTTCCCTAATACTGTACACATGTACTTACTTCAAAAGTCATAAAACAAAGTATTTCAAGTTTTAAAAACAAAGTCTTCCTCCATTTGTTCATAATTAGGACCCAAAACACAGACTTGGATTCATTTTTAATTAAAATTAGTATCAAGGCTGGCCAATATCCATGTCCAGTGGAGAGACAATTATAGAAACCAAAAATTCTTCCTTCTGCACCCCAAAAAAGAATTTTAATCCATATTTCCAGAAGGGGAAATGTTAGAGGAAGATGACCAGAGGGCTCTGAATCCCAGTCCCATTGGGACCTGGAACTTTTGTGACAAGAAACCTTTGTTTTTATACCATCACTGAAAGGGAAGAGAATCTGGAAAAAACAGAGGAAGTCGGGCATTGTTTCCTATATCTGAGAGGGAAGAGGAAAAAGGACACACAGAAATAGAAATAGGTATAGGTGTGACTTAGAAAGGAAGTGAAGGCAGAGCCAAAGAAGTAAATAAAATGGGTTAAAAAGACATAGACAGAGTAAATAAAATGGGTTAAAAAGACATAGACAGGGAGTTGGGCGGTAGCGCAGCGGGTTAAACGCATGTGCTGCAAAGCACAAGGACCGGCATGAGGATCCTGGTTCGAGCCCCCGGCTCCCCACCTGCAGGGGAGTCGCTTCACAGGCGGTGAAGCAGGTCTGCAGGTGTCTGTCTTTCTCTCCCCCTCTCTGTCTTCCCCTCCTCTCTCCGTTTCTCTCTGTCCTATCAAACAATGACGACATCAACAACAGTAACTACAACAGTAAAAACAAGGGCAACAAAAAGGAAATAAATAAAATTTTTTTAAAAATTTTTTAAAAAGACATAGACATAGCTAGATAGATAGGAAGATAGATATATAGGCAGACAGACAGACAGACATAGAACTATGTAAGTCAACCCATAGTTGTGACCTTAGGAGAACAATGGCAGTTTCTGCTGGTGGGGAGTGGGGAAACAGGATTCTGGGGGTGGGAATGGTGTGGAATTATACCCCTATTACCTTATAATTTTGTTTTAATTTATTTTTTATTTTCCTTCTAGAGTTATAGCTGGGGCTTGGTGCCTGCACTACAAATCCACTGCTCCTGGAGGCTATTTTTCCCATTTTTGTTGCCCTTGTTGTAGTTACTATTATTTTTGTCATCACTGTTGTTGTTGCAGGATAGGACAGAGAGAAATGGAGAGAGGAGAGGAAGACAGAAAGGGGGAGAGAAAGATAGACACCTGCAGACCTGCTTCACTGCCCATGAAGGGACCCCGTCTGGAGGTGGGGAACTGGGGCTCGAACCGGGATACTGATGGTGGTGGTCCTTGTACTTGGTGCCATGTGTGTTTAATCCACTGCAGTACTGCCTGGTCCCATTATTATAATTTTGTAAGTCACTGTTAAATAACCAATAAAAATATTAGAAAAATAAAAACTGGTGTTGAGGACATACCGTGGTTATTATTGCTTGTTTTGAAATTATGGGCAGTATTAATAGTAAATTCTAGTATTTTACAAGTCTTTTGAGTAGACCGATAAATATCAATAGATAAGTATTCAGTCTCTATCTCAATGTTTTATATCCTAAATGCTTCACAAAAAACTGGAGTCGGGCAGTAAGCCCAGCAGGTTAAGTGCACATGGCGTGAAGCTCAAGGACCAGAGTAAGGATCCCAGTTTGAGCCCCCTGCTCCCCACCTTGCAGGGGAGTCACTTCACAGTTGGTGAAGCAGGTCTACAGGTGTCTATCTTTTTCTCCCCCTCTCTGTCTTCCCCTCCTCTCTCCATTTCTCTCTGTCCTAACAATGACGACATCAGTAACAACAATAAAAAACAAGGACAACAAAAGGGAAAATAAATAAATATAGAAAACATTTTTTAAATGCTCCACAAAAATCCAGAATAATTTAAAATACCTAACCCAATATAAAAAGTACTAAAGAGGGGGTCGGGCAGTAGCGCAGCAGCGCAGTGGGTTAAGCACACCTGGCCAGAAGGGCAAGGACCAGCGAAAGGATCCTGATTCGAGCCCTCTCCCCACCTACAGGTGGGTCGCTTCACAAGCGGTGAAAACAGGTCTGCAGGTGTCTATCTTTCTTTCCCCCTTTCTTTCTTCCCCTCCTCTCTCCATTTCTCTCTGTCCTATCCAACAACAATGACATTAATAACAACAACAATAATAACCACAACAACGATAAAACTGCAAGGGCAACAAAACAGAAAAAAAAAATAGCCTCCAAGAGCACTGGATTCGTGGTGCAGGCACTGAGCCCCAGTAATAACCCTGCAGGCAAAAATAAATAAGTAAACAAAAATAAAAAGTACTATAGAAATAGGGACTTGAGGGAGTAGGGCAGTAGCTGCAGGGGTTTAAGCACATGTGTGCAAAGCGCAAGGACCAGCGTAAGGATACCACTTAGATCCCCGGCTCCTCACCTCCAGGGGAGTCGCTTCACAGAAGGTGAAGCAGGTGTCTTTCTCCCCCTCTGTCTTTCCCTCCTTTCTCCATTTCTCTCTATCCTAACAACGACGACATCAATAACAATAATAACTACAACAATGAAAAACAAAAAGGGCAACAGAAGGGAAAATAAATAAATATAAAAAATTAAATAAATAAAAAAAGAAATAGGGGCTGGAAAACAGCTTACCCAGTACAGTGCACATTTTGTGTTCTCTCTGTTTCTGTCTTTTACCTTCTTAAAAAGAGAAAGAGAGAGAGTTCACCAGGAGTGGAATTGCATGGAACACAACAAAAGCTCTAGGGGCTAAATAAATAATATTGAAGAACTGTAGCTGATATCTAAAATTTGCATGTACCTATCTAGGTAAGTGCAGTTTCATACTAGATTTTTAAATTCCCATTAAGTTTGACAGGTCTAATATCCTTTTCAGAGTAGTGTCTGGGGCACGCAAAGACAACCATTCAAAAGAGGAAGCTCGGGAGTGGGCGGTAGCGCAGCGGGTTAAGTGCATGTGGTGCAAAGCTCAACGACCAGCATAAGAATCCCTGTTCGAGCCCCCGGCTCCCCACCTGCAGGGGGGTCGCTTCACAGGCGGTGAAGCAGGTCTGCAGGTGTCTTTCTCCCCCCACCTCCCTCGTCTTCTCCTCCTCTCTCCATTTCTCTCTGTCCTATCTAATGACATCAGTAACAACAACAGTAATAACTACTACAATGAAAAACAACAAGGGCAACAAAATGGAAAATAAATATAAAAAATTTAAAAAAGGGAGCTCATAATGACATTCCAATTATAGGCATATTCATCTTCCTCCAAAGTTATAACAATGCAGTCCCTGATATTTTAGGCATGAGTTCAGAACTGCAGAAATCTGTACACATATGGCTACATGTGCATTTTCACACTAGCAAAATTCATGTCTGAAGTATAAAAAAAATAATGATTTAAATTAAATACATAATGTGCTTTGTTTAATTGGTCTCAAGACTAGTTCATTTCAATACATGTGGGAGATTTTTCTTACAACTGACGAAAATTAAGTTTTTAAAACTTCATTTGAATGCCAGTACTTAAAGACATTTTAACATTTGACCAAATAAATTTTATTTTAAAAATATGTACTGATTAATATTGAAAAACCTATCCACTGATTGAAATAACAAATTCATGTACTATCAACATATGCAAAAAATCTATGTGAAAAATAATTATATTCAATATTTGTGTATAGTAAAAACTGCACAATTCAAAGTAGAATATCTTTAACACATAAAAGAATCCTATGGCAAAACTGTGACTATATCAAACATAGTTTTAAATCATATGTGTAATAGAGTGGCCTATGAGACAGAAAAGCCAGAGTGGTGTTCTTTGAATTCAGAGCATATCCAAAGCTATCCTCTCCACTTCTACCAAGTTAAAGTGAACATTTTGACTAAAGCACCAAACACTAGACACTACATTCCAAAGTGAAATGCAACACAACATTGTCAAAGGAAGGACTTCTGAAATTTATCTTAACTCTTAACAGTCTTCTCCATGTTGAAGGTGAAAATAACTGGAAATTATTGAAGAGGGAGGATCTTGGACAAAGCCTTCAGCAAGCTGTAGATTGGCCTCTCTTCCCAAAAGATCTACAAGGCTGCTTCTCATCATGCCTGAAGCAAAGAGTTTCAGAGGATCACTAGAGGAACTAAAAATTGTATCCCCAATGCTCTCTGAGTTTTTTTTTTTTTTTTTTTTTTTTTTTTTTTTTTGGTTTTTTTATTTTTATTTTTATTTTTTTTTATTTTTTTTTAAATTTTTTATTTAAGAAAGGATTAGTGAACAAAGGCATAAGGTAGGAGGGGTACAACTCCACAGAATTCCCACCACCCAATCCCCATAACCCACCCTCTCCCATGATAGCCTTCCCATTCTCTAGCCCTCTGGGAGCATGGACCCAGGGTCGTTGAGGGTTGCAGAAGGTAGAAGGTCTGGCTTCTGTAATTGCTTCCCCGCTGAACATGGGTGTTGACTGGTCGGTCCATACTCCCAGTCTGCCTCTCTCTTTCCCTAGTCAGGTGTGTCTCTGGGGAAGCTGAGCTCCAGGACACATTGGTGGGGTCCTCAATCCAGGGAAGCCTAGCCAGCATCCTGGTGGCATCTGGAACCTGGTGATTGAAAAGAGAGTTAACATACAAAGCCAATCAATTTGTTGAGCAAACATGGATCCCAAGATTGGAATAGTGGAGAGGAAGTGTTGGGGAGGTACTCACTGCAAACTCTAGTGTATTCCTGCTTTCAGGTATATATTTTGCAGTAGTTTATGGATACGTGTGCACATACGCTCTCTCTCACAGAAACTGGTGTATGTCTAGGTTATGGGACTTTGTTAGAAAGTGAACTACCTGAGATGAAATTAGAGTGTACTATAAAAGGAAAGGTCTCACCGGAGTAATGAAGCTGGAGGGTTGTCATTCCACACGTGAAGTCTCTGGATACACTCTGAGGTGAAGCATGTTGAGATGGCAATCGTTGCTTTGGTTAGGTTGTGATCGGCGGATGCAATATTATTTGGTATGGATTGGGAGAAGCATACGGGAAAGTGAGCCCTATCCAAGGGTGCCAGGACTGGGGGAAGTAGGGGCTCTATAGTGAAGATGTGAGGTTCCTGCTGTCTTAGGGTTCAAAAAGACAATCAATAGTTAATATTACCCACACATTATTTGTTAATTGGGTTAACTTTGAAAAGTCCCTTTGTTATGGTTTGCTGTACAGTACCCAGTATCTTGTATATAGCTGTGCTATTGGAAGCTTCTAATCTACTTGGTCTATGCTTTTGAGAGAGTCCGCATATCAAATATGTAGCCTATCTATTAAAAAGATTCAGTTTGTCTTTTGAGAACCTTTGAGACATACAATTGATTTCCCCCTCTCATATTAATTAACTACTGATTTATATGTCTACATTTGCTAGGAGTGTACATAAACACCATTCCCATCACCAAAGGACCGTGACCCATCCCTCCCGCCCATTCCCACCCCCCACTGGCCCAGGAAGCTACATGTCTACCACTCACCACTGGGTTTTTACTTTGGTGCTGCTCTCTGAGTTTTTGAAGGTAAAATACGTCTCTTGGACCAATTCTGAGTCAGACAAAATAAACTGAATCACCTCAGAGCCTGTTCAAGGATTACTCACAAGGAAAGGAAGCAAGTAATTTACTGCGGGCTATGGAAATTGAAATAAGAATGTACTTCTGGGAGTCAGGCAGTAGGTAGCACAGCAGGTTAAGTGCACATGGTGCATAGTGCAGGGACCTGTGTAAGGATCCCGCTTGGAGCCCAGGCTTCCCACCTGCAGGGGAGTTGCTTCACAGGTGGTGAAGCAGGTGTGCTGGTGTCTAATTTCTCTCTCCCTCTCTGCCTTCCCCTCCTCTCTCCATTTCTCTCTTTCCTATCTAACAACGACGACATCAATAACAACAACCATAATAACTACAACAACATTAAAAAACAACAAGGGCAACAAAAGGAAAAATAAATAAATATAAAAGAAAATTTTTTTTAAAAGAATGTACTTCTGCGCATCAAAGGAGCTTTGGAAGAGACATCTTAATAATGAGAAGTTCCAAGGAAACACTGTTAGATGAAGGATCACTTTTGAACACCAAATCAAAAGGTTTTTTAAATACTAGATCACCAAGAGAGTATTGTCAAGAACCCTCTCTCCCATACCTTATCTCCTACATGAGATCCTACTTGGAGCAAAAAGGAACCCAAGCTGGCAAGATGGAGGAGAAGCACTTTAATCAAAATAGAAATCCATCACTATTTCTATGCCTTAGGGAGTTTCCAGTGGGCCCAAACTTAGAGAAAGGAGACGTGTAACTTTAAAGCAAGATTATAATTTTGATGTTTGCATGGATTTGGACACTATAAATTGCCCTGGTTATTTTCTTACTTGAAGAGAACTATTTCATTTTAATAAAAGTGAAAAGAAAGGTTGGAAAATTTTCATTTGTAAAATGGTTAGACCATTTTATTAACTGTCTCCCCATCTTAATCTTTCCTGACTTTTAAGTTATATGCCCTTCTTCCTCCTTTATTCTTTTGTTCACAATAGTGATCCACATTTCTCTGTACCTAAATCTCTACTATGTGCTTTTTAAAAATGCTATTTATTTCATAGAAATAAAGGGAGAATAAATAGATAGTTAGACAGATAGATAGGTAGATAGATAGATAGATAGATAGATAGATAGATAGATAGATAGATAGATAAACCACAACACTGTTTCACCACTCATAAAGCTTTCCCCACGCAAGTGCAGACCAGGGGCATGAAACCCAATCTTTGCACATAGTGACACATAAGCTCGTCAGGTGCACCACCGCCCAACCCTTTTCTACTATGTGTTTTATATACATTTCTTACTTCTCCCTCATACGACTCCATATGAGGAAACTGAGGCTTGTCCATGGTTGCACCATCAATAAATAAGTAGAGGATCTGGGAATGTGCCCAAATAGTCTAATGCAAGAGTCTGTGATTTCTCCTCCAAAGAATGAATAATACACAGTCTCTCTTAGGTCAAAGTATAGGAATATTAGGCTTGTTTTCATTAATAAAACATACGTGAACACACTCCTCTTTTGTGAGAAAATATAAACATTCCACTGAAGGAGAGGTAGTAGAAGGGTAAACATAGTTATTTTCTGTAATCAGAAAATCTGCTGACAATTGCACTCATTTTGACTCCAACATGATGCCATTATATCAACAATCACAAGATTCCTCAATCCAATCATAAAAATAATAGCAGTTGCAACAACAATCTCTGAAACTTGTAATGTTTGACCTTTAAAGCTGCACTTACATATTTTAGTCAAATTTTATTTTCAAAAGCCACTACACTGTATTTTATGAGGAAACCAAGATTAAATGCTTCAAACTGTAATTTATTTATTTTAATTTTGTCTTTACTTATTTATTGGATAGAGACAGCTAGAAATCAAGAGGGGAAGGGGTGATAGAGAGGGGGAGAGACAGAGAGACACCTGCAGCACTGCTTCACCACTCACAAAGCTTTCCCCCTTGCAGGTGGGGACCAAAGGTTTGAACCTGGGTCCTTGAGCACTGTAACATGTGCACTCAACCATGGCTGTACCTACCCAGCCCCAACTCTATGATTTATTTAATATGAAAAATAATATAGGACATATCCAGGACTAAAAGAAGAGTCTCTCCAAGAAAAGTTCAAATAACAACCCATTTTTGCGATTCAGAAGTTCCTCACTTTACCATGCTCATTTATATAAGTCTCTCTTAATTTCCATGCTTTAAACTTCTCAGTAAACTTAACCATATATATATATAATCCAACACAAGATTCTGATGAGATAATTTATTCCAAGTAACCATGCATATAGTTTTCAAATGTCAAAACTGGAGTCATAGTAGGCAAATGAGTTGGCTGAGTCAATGGAATATAAGAATAGTACGGAATTCCACAAACCAGAGTTGAATATATTCATATTCCTAATATGGAAAAGTATGCCTTTTCTCACTAAAGAGATATTCTAGAATTTCAGAACAGTGCCAGCAGTTTTCAAAAATTCTAGCTGGTTTGGATGATCCCACTCCGAGAAAGCAAAGGTGCCTGCAAGCAATTGGTCTTTCTAAATAAATCCCAACAAGCTTTTCCTCTCTTGAATTACAAAAGGTTTTCTTTTTTTTTTTTTTTTTTTTTTTTGCCTCCAGGGTTATTGCTGGGGCTTGGTGCCTGCACCATGAATCCACTGCTCCTAGTAGCCATCTTTTCCTATCGTTTTTGCTGTTGATACTGTTATTGTTGTTCCTGCTGTTGTTGGGTAGGACAGAGAGAAATTAAGAGAGGAGGGGGAGGCAAAGAGGGGGAGAGAAACATAGTCACCTGCAGACCGGCTTCACTGCTTGTGAAGCAACCCCCCTTGCAGGTGGGGAGCCGGGGACTCAAACCTGATTCCTTACACAGATCCTTGCCCTTCGTGCCATGTGCGCTTAACCCACTGTGCTACCACCCGGCCCCCCAAAACATTCTTTTCTGTCTGTTCATAAGCAAAGTTTTCCTGCTCTGCCACTATATATGTCACATTTCAATAGCACAGTGGTTTTCAGATTTTGCATTCTGGGAACTCATTTGGAAGTTTTGTTAAGACAGGTTTCTGGTCTCCACCCCCAGAATTTCTGGTTCAGTCAGTCTTCAATGAATGTGGTAGTTGGCATTTCTAATGAATTTTCAGGTGATGTCTCTGCTGCAGGTCTGGGTACCACTTTTTGTGAACCACTGGTCTAAAACTTCTGCGTGTTGTTCCCTGTAAAGGTCCCACACAGAAAAGCATTCAACTGCTGAGGCTTGTAATTCACACAAAGGCCTTGTTTGGCCTCTCCTGAATACTTCTATCTGGAGATAAAAGAAAGGGTTGGCATGACTCATGGTATTTTTACTAAAGTTTTCCAGCCACGAAATTTAAAAGCAGAGAACTAAATTGAAAGCCAAAAGAAAACAGCAAAAATAATACTGTCTAATTTTGAGACTCAAGACTAGATTTCTGGAGTTAGGACAAAAAAAGCACAGTAATGAATCATGTAGACTGGAAACACTGGCATTGTCACCATCAAGACTGCCAGCAAAACTTATCACTAGGAGACCAGGAGATATTGTACAGGATGTGTATGCAAGAAGTCCCAGGTTCAATCCCCAGCACCACTAATAACCAAGAACAAATGTTCCAGCACTGCCACAAAAGTCAATTTTCTTTCTTGTATGCTTTTTTATATTTTTTACAGAGATAGAGAGAAATTTAGAGGGAAGAGAGGGCAGAGAGAGAGAGAGAGAAAGACAGACACTTGCATCATTGCTTCACAGCTCATAAAGCTTCCCCCTGCAGGTAGAGACCAGGGTCTTGAACTTGAGTCATTGTATATGGTAACATGTGCACTCTACCAGATAGATGCTCCACCACCCAGTCCCAAGCCAATTTTCCTTATTGGTCAGTAATTAATTCTTCCATGGATTTCTCCAATCACATTATTAACTGATCCTCTCCCTCTCTCTCTCTCTTCTACCAGAATCATCCCCGTGGTGACTCCACCGTTCCTACAGTTCATTTTCTCTTCTGTTTTCTCTTCATTTCTTCATCTATCTCTTCAAAATGATAGAAGGAAAGAGAGACAGAGAGATGGAGAGACACTGAAGTCCCACTCCACCACCACTTGTGAAGCCACACACACATGCAGAGCCCCCATATTGAGGCCCAAGTCTCAAACTTAGGTCCTTGGGCAAGTAATGTGTGCACTCTACAGGGTAAGCTACCTGCCAGCCCTACCCTTTATCTCTTTAAATCTCCTATATTTTCTGAGTCATCTCTACCATTTTTAAATCATTTCATTAATGCAGGGGTACAATTTCTTATCTCCTATGATAGTGTCTGCACCACACACCCACCAGCAACTTAAGCCCCTTTTTTAATTTAATCATGCATTGAGCCCACAATACCCTCTGTACCCCCTCCCTACTCACCTCCTGCAGATCACTACCATTTTTAACATGGAAAAAAAAGTCAGCTATCAATAAGCTGGTAATGTAGGAACATCCAGCAGGTAGATGGAAAATATAAGGATATTTTCCTGGCAAGGGAAATTTTTATTTTTATAATGCATCTCTCATCAGTACTCAGTGGAGATTTTATTTCCATGTTTTCATCTCTTTGGGGGGGGTAACAAGGCACTTTATATTATGGCATGTAAAGTAACTATTTTATACAAATGTGACTAGCATTTTAATGGCACAGTTACACTAAGTGATAAAAATAACTGACAAGAAAAGTTAGTATAAGGTGTCATGAGAAAATAAAGTAGGGGCCAGGTGGTGGCGCACCTGGTTGAGCACACATGTTATAATGCACAAGGACCTAGGTTCGAGCCCCCGGTCTCCACCTGCAGGAGGAAAGCTTTGCAAGTGGTGAAGCAGTGTTGCAGCTGTCTCTCTGTCTATCACCCTCTCTATCCCTCCCTTCCCTCTTGATTTCTGTCTCTATCCAATAAATAAATACAAAATTTTAAAAAAAGAAAAGAAAATCAAGTAGAGCATCAGACTTCGATATTTGAGGTTGCCAGTTAAGTTTCTAGCACTGCATGTACTAGAGTGGTATTGTGGTTTCTCTCTCTCCTCTCTGATTCATGTGAAACACAATCCCTCTTATATACTTATTAAAATGTTTTAAAAAACTTTAAAATTCAAATATAAGATATGTCATGCTATTGAATGTTATTATAAGATGCAGCATTTCTGCTTTGAAAATTAATCTTTAGTTCTATTTTTATTTTAGAGGATTTTAAATAAAAGAGAGAGACCAGAGCACCACTCTGGCACATGCGGCATCAGGGATTAAACCAGGAGTCTCAGGTTTGCAAGCCCTGTGCTCTACCTGTTGAGCTATTTTCACCAGCCATTGTTATTTCTACTTTCAATATATCAATATATTGACAAAGTTATTAATCTTTCACTTACCACCACAAGTCCATTATATTTCAAACTATAGGCCAACCAACTAACAATAGACTACTAAGTAACAAATGTCTGCTCATCATATGTTGCTTTTTCTGTCTCACTCCAAAGAAAAAGGGAAACAGGCATTATGGCTAATCCAAAATCTGGATACACAGATTGCAAGAAGTCATTCAGTAGGACCATGAGTCACCAAAAGGACTTCCTTAGTGATAAAAGTTGCCTCAGTAACCTAGATGCCCTGCTCTGCTGAAAAGTACATGGGCAGAGTGTGGGGTTTCAAACCCACTAGTCATTTCCTTTGCTTAATTGCTAACTGCTCTTCCCAGCTGCAGTTTGGAGCCTGTGTTTTATGTAGTAACCCAGCAACCAGCTATTATGGTACTCTTTTTTCAAGGGGAACAAAACAGAAAACTTTACATTTCCATGGCGTCCAGAGCTAAAGTCGATACTATCTTGCTAGGGTGATCCAGCTTTGAAGGGGGATATTCTGGAACATTTTGACTAGATCTCAGTTGTGACTTTGCAGGTAAAAGAGAAGTAAATCAGGTGGTTTAGTCATCCCTAGGTCCATAGCACCACCTACAAAGAGGCTGGCACTCAATAAGACTCAAAGGGGTGATTGATTCCTTTCAGAATAATGTAATTGGTGCAAGTTTTCAGACAGAAAGACAGAGGAAGAGAGGGAAAGACACCACATCACCAAAGTGTCCCTCATTGCAGTGGGGGCTGGCCTTTTAAGGTTTACCTGGGTCATTCATGTGGTAAAGCAGGCACCCACCCAGGTGAGCTATCTTGTCTGCCCTGGATAATCCAATCTGTTAAATACTGTGCCAACATTAAGTTGGGACTTCACTGTGCTATAGCACTTCCATGGTTTCTTTCAACCTTATGCACTGGGACTATGAGATTTGCTTGTCTCTGCCCTTGTACACATGTGAAATACTTCAAGAATGCTATATTTTAAAATAGAGTAGAGGGGCTAGGAAAAGGTAAAGCACTCAATTTGTGCTTAAGATTCTGGATTTTAGTCCCAATGCCCCATGGAATCACTAGATGTGGCGCTGGGGAGTTCCTTGGCTGGTAAAGCAATGCTGAGGCACCTCTACTCCCTTTCTCTCAAAGAAATAAAAGGATGAAGAAAATCGGCTGGGGAGGTCACTTAGTACGTGAGGCTCTGGGTTCATTTCTGAGGGCCAGAGAAATAAAATTAAATGGAACTTCTGCTATTGAGTATTGCTTGGAAAAACCTGGCATGGATCAGCAGTAAGATTAGTATTATGCAAGACATTTTTCAGAGTGGAACATCAACTCACACGTGGTATCACATTGCTCACACATTGCTTTAATTTGATCTCAAGACTCGTGGTTGTGTAATTCACTCTCTCATTGCACACAGCTGTCTCAGTATTTGTGAACTTTCCATCTTATAAATGTCCCTACCTTCAAACTAAGTAGTGAGGAAATGTTAAGAAGAAATGCAAGAAGTTGTTGTTCTGACTTATAGAGCTAATGTGTTTCCCTCCCCCAATGGAGTCAGTTTCTTTCCACTAGTAAATGTGGTTAAGAGTTTTATTCATTTTATGATATTCAAGGAGTCATATGCCATAACTATCAAACCATTCCAGTGAATTGAGTCAGATTTATGAACTGAGATGTCCATGGAAAACCACTAAAAATGCCGATCTATGTCTTGATGATTCATTAAAGGCATATTTTCTGAGTCAAAGACACTCCTGTTGTTCATTATAGCAGGAATGAAAAGTTCAACAAGACAGATGAATGTGTGATAAGAGTGTCAAAGAAACAGGATGTTAAGCTTAGTACAAGGATGTCACCAAGACCTTTCCTTTCATAGGATTCTCTAATTCCATTCCAGGTGGTTCACTTTCATACAAAGTCCCAAAACCTAGACATAGACCAGGTCCCGTGAGATAGGGCATATGTTCACCTGTATCCACACATTAGGGCAAAATATGTACCTGAAAGCAAAAGTGCACAATAGCCTGCAATGAGTCAGTATATGCAGCAAGCAAGTAGAAAGACCTAAAAAGACACCATAAAGTTCATAATGAAATAGTGTCTACTTAGACTTAGCCACCCCCCTCACCTACTTCCTATTATACTTCTCTCATTCACTCCAAAGCTAACCTTATCAAAGTAAGGACTGCAAAAGCTGAATAAGGGCAAGAGACTGGCATACTTTAATGATGACTCTTTAGTCACTATCAGCCCACCCCATCAGCTGGGGCCCTAGTCAGGGAGTCCTGAGATTCTCAAACAGACAAGATGGGCCTAGACCTCGAATAGATCCCTCTCTTAGAGGGATCTTAGAATAGATCCACTGTTACTGATCATCTCTATCAGGAACAACATAATAGACCCCGTTGTGGGCCCTCATAGGACCTTGCCCTCAACATGGATTAACTACGCTAGAGAATGTTCCATTCTCTGAAGGGAGGCTGGACAACATACTCTATCTTCCACCTGAGGAAGATAGATCCTGAAATTGGGGCAACTTGGAATGTTCCTACTCATGACCACAGAATGTGAGCTCAGATCTACAGGGATGCAGAGGTCACATAGGCTCCTAAGCTGAATATGGGCCCTAGATCACATCAAATTGATGGGGTTTACAGTCAACAATATTTATACAACTTTCCCATATTTGGGAGCTACTCTCTTCCCTGATCCAGCCTTCTGGTCCTTTTTCCAGCCATGACATCATCTCCCCAGACAATAACTTGTATCTACCTGCATATCAAATGTCAGGCTCAGGAAAAAAAAAAAAAACTAGTATAGTCATGGGCTCTTAGAATATAACTAAAATAGGACTACTGTCTATAAAATGGAGACGCCCCCCGCCCCACTTTTCATATGAACTGTTCCAGCCTTTAGGTTCATGGTTAGTCAACAATTTGTTTGGCTCTATATGTTAACTCTTTTCTAAGCCACCAGGTTCCAGATGCTAACATGATGCCAACTGGACTTCCCTGGACAGACAACCTCACCAATGTGTCCTGGAGCCTCATTTCCCCCAACCCCACTCCACTAGGGAACAAGAAAGAAAGACAGGCTGGGAGTATGAGTCAACCTGACAATGCCCATGTTCAGTGGGGAAGCAATTACAGAAGCCAGACCTTCCACCTCCTGCATCCCATAATGACTCTGGGTCCATACTCCCAGAGGGTTAAAAGATAGGAAAGCTATCAGGGTAGGGGATGGGATACGGAGTTCTGGTAGTGGGAATTGTGTGGAATTGTACCCCTTTTATCCTATGGTTTTTTTCAGTGTTTCTTTTTATAAATAAAAATTTATAATAATAATAATAATAATAAAAAGAAATATATGAGAAATAATGTGATGAAGATAGTTATGTGCTGGTTTGTCCTTTTCATTATTTCTTGCTTATTTAGATGATTACAGATTACAGGGTTTGCATATAATTAATACAAAAACTTTATGAATCCCATAAAGTTATCAAATATTCATCAAAGTAGAGTTCCTTGAAAATTTCATGTAATTATCACATAAATCATGGACTATGCATAGTTTTAACTCACTTATTACTGTAGGGCAAAAATATTAGTGAATAAAAGAAAGGCACCAAATTTTCCCAAGAAAAAAAAAACAATGTCACCAAAACTGAGGTGCTACATTAAGTAATATTCAGAGTGTGGGATCAGAATCCAGAAGGCCTGAGTTCAAATCCGAATTCTGCCACTTCCTGGCTATGTGAATTTGAATAAACCATTTTATTTGTGCCTTAAGTTCTTCATATATTTAAATGGGCAGCTGTGAAAGTTAAATAATCTAACATACAGCAAATAACGTAATACTTGGGACATGGCCAGCTCTCCACATATGCAAGTTATGATTCCATAAACCTTTCTTCCCCGGGCGAGACTCCAATTCTGGTAATATCAAATATGTCTGGTTGTCATTATCACTGTTTAGACTTACCTGACCAAGGACTCTGAAAACCAAGCCATAATTAGCTAAAGAAAAACCCTGATGGACCTACACCAGTAACTGTGCACTGTATTCCATTCACATATGCTCAGCTGCCTAAAGTTCTAGGACTAACACACAAGGAAGTCATAACATTTCCTCAGAACAACATCTCATAATTCATGGTCTGGAGGAAATGTGTCTAATCTATATTAAGTTCAAGTCCAAGATAATTGTCATAGCTTTTTCACATATCTGTATGAGTCACATTAGAGGCCCATGTCTAGTGCTTAGTCAATTAGAAATCCACAATCCAACTCATCATTTTAGAAACCACCAAACAAGAATTGTGGAGAGAGATGACAACCCCCTTATTCTGCTCTAAATGGTCTTTCTTTCTTTTCTTTTTTTTTTTTTTACTCCTTTCTTGTCATTTTAATGAATTTTCATATCCTTCACCAAGCATAGTTCTACTATTACGCTGTCTTCTATTTTCCCCTAATGCCACATGACTTCCTTTAGGGTTACTGTGATTGGTTTTTCTAAGTCTTTGTCTCTTAAGCTTCATTTATAGCCTCCACAAATCATATCAATCTTTGTCAGCACATATAGGCCCATTTGGTAGGATTTATCTTAAATGTTTGAGTTTATCAAACATATTCAACAGCAAATTATATATCCAAGATCCTGAAGAAAATAATTTCACTGGCTAAATAAATGAGATATACTGGAGCTCAAACAGCTCTAAATTCTTTAAAATAAATAAATAAATAAACTGACCAGGCTGGGGAAATAGCTCACTTGGATAGTGTGCTACTTTGCCATGTGCACAACCCAGGTTCAAGCCAGGACCCCACTGCACTGAAGAAAGTTTTGATCCCCTATCTTAAAAAAAAAATAAAAACTTACCAATTGATTAATCAAATTAAATAATTTGGAATTAGTGAGATAATTTTTTAAGGAAAAGAGATTAGAGCTAATTAGATAGACAGTCTCCCCTTTCCAACTTTACAGATTACCTTAAAGACAAAGCAGAATTATTTTAAAAAATCTTTAGTTATTTAAAAGGAATTGTACTGCTAAAGTGATCTTTTTGGACCCCCTGCCTAGATATTGCCTGTAAAAGCCCCCAGCACAAGGGAACTAGAAAACCTCCTCCAAACAAGCAAAGCAAATTCCCAGGATTCCAGAACAGCTGGCAAGTCTTCCCACATCGACATAACCACTTCAATTCTGGAAAATGGTAGAAACAATTATGGGCCATGAGACAAACACTTGCCTCTTTCTTTGTGGTCATCTTCCTTAGACCACACCCTAACAGTGACAGTTTAGATCTCTTTTAATAGTGTGTGTGTGTGTGTGTGTGTGTGTGTGTGTGTGTGTGTGTGTGTATGTGTGTGTGTGTGTGTGTATTTACTGTGGATTTTCGGTCAAGTGAACCAATACTGAAAATCTAACGTTTTTTTTTTTGGGGGGAAAGGTCTAAAATCAGATGAACTGGGCCTAGGTCATATGTTAATTAGCCTATTTGTCCCTCCCTACTTGCCAACTTCTCCCCCCTCAGTCATGCATTGTGCATTCGAATTTGATGAAGTTATAAACTCTGTGGAGACTACAATTTGCTTTTATACCCTAACGACTCAAAGAGATTTCTGGAGTTTTATCCTCCAGCTCTATTTTCTCTGAAATACATATATACATACATACATATACATAATTTTAGGGGATACACCAATGGTGCAAACCAGCCCAACACTGAAACAGTATAAGGAACTATCTAAGGCAGCCAAGCGGTCTTCATGTGGTCTGACTAGAAATGGTTCAGGAAAGATGTGTAAAATTGTATGATCCCACTATTACCCTCCCCCCTGCTCCCATGAATCTTCCCATAGCCAAATTAGAGAAAGGAAGATACTCCCAAGGCAGGAGATGAATTTTCCATCCACAATCCCTCCATTCCCTTAGTTGTTCTGTCTAGAAAGCTCAGAGCCCCTCTAGCCTCACGTGCCAGTTTGTCACCCTCTACCAAGAGGTCAATTCACCTGATATACTGCAAAGAGTCCTCAAGTTAGACTCTCCCTTCCTTCCCCCTACAACATGCCCAGAACATCTTCCAAAAACACAACTACAAGCATGTCTAGTCCTTCTTGAAAACCGCTGTGAATGCCCACTGCCTGCATTTGTTATCAACTCCTCTGCCTGGCATCTGTCCTCTCATATGTTTTCTTAGGCTACCTCTTACTTCCTTACAACTGCACCAGAATTCAGCCACTCTAGAATTCTCAAACTCCCTCAGAGTCTCCAGAAATCTGTGCTCTATGATATTTTTTATACTTCTTGATTTCCTCTACCACAACTAGCTCACATTCATTGCCCAAACACTACTTTCCTAAAAGATTTTCTGCTCTACCCCAAGGGGATGTGGTCATTTCTCCAACTAAGCCCTTCAGCATTTCCTCCCTATCTCCTTCAGAGCATTGGTTCACTGCCTTCTGCTCAAGATTGCAGCCCAGTGTGGGTTTCTAATCCCTTTACCAGGCAATGAGCACCCCACAGGCAGGAACATTTCCTCCTTACCTGGACCAACTAAGAGGCACCACAGGGAGTGTAAAAAAGGAGCCGACTCTCTGATAAATGGAACAAATATGACAGAAAAAAGGACTTGAGGATGGGAAGCTTCGGGTGAGGTTGCTATCTGCTGAAAGCAGTGAGACAAACTCAAAAGTGGCCTCAGGGGTCACAGAGGACCTGTGAGTCTCAACCTCTGCTAAAGCTCTGTCTCCTTCCTCCTCCTTATTATGACTTGTAACTATTTTGTCTACTGCTTTTGTTTTTTTCTCAGAGCTGGGACATTGTATACGTGTGATTTTACCACTCTGAGGTTGGTTTTTCATTCAGAGAGAGTCACTATAGCATCTTCCATGTGGTGTAAGGGCTCAAACCTGGGGTGCACACATAGCAAGGCATACCCCTCCCCAATGAGTTCAGTCTCCAATCCTCATTTCTTTCCTGACTTGAGTCTCTACCTTCTGTACCATACATACATACAGGCAGACTCTGCTACCCATACTCAGAGTGCACACAACACCATCCTTGTCCACCTTTCCCAGAGAGTGCCCAGCCCATGGTCAATATTCTGTGAATTCTGTGAATGTGGCTTAAGTAAGTAAAGTTTGTGGTTGGCTTTCCCTGGAAACATCAGATGCAGTCATGCAGAAAGTGACCAACACAAAGCTTGAACATAATAACCATTACTAAAAATTATCTTCCTTTCTTCCCTTCATCAACTCTTCCTCCTCTTCACTGTGCATTAATTCATACATTCAACATGTGCATTAATTCATACATTCAACTCTTCTTCCTCTTCACTCATGCATTAATTCATACATTCAACATATGTACCAGGTATCCAGTTTACCAAGATAGTGAACAAAAGAGAGAGAATTCCAAGCATTCTTGGAGCTAGCATTCTAGTGAGGGTGTGAGTGATTCAGTTTGGACCATCAGGAAATACCAGGAGTGTAGTTCTTATTAAGGAGAGGAGTCATGACCAGACAGGAATAGAGGTAAGCAGAGCACTGCAGAGAGGAGGTGGGAAACAGCTAGTATGAGTGACAGCATCACTAGTGACAGGAAGCAGTGAACAGGACACCCACTGACCTGCATTTCCAAGGTAAAGAAGTGGCAATGGTGAAGGAAGCTTCTACTCTTATAGTTTGCTATTTTATCCTCAAAGGGCAGGAAAGTTCAGAGGTAAGCAGTTGAGGTTTGTAGGCTTTCAGTCCAATTTTGAAAGTGATACATTTGAAGAAGTAGAATATAAACCAGATGAAAATGTTCATCTCAGGGCTAGCAATATAGTTCACCTGGATAGTGGGCCTGCTCTGTTATGTGCACAACCTATGTTATAGCCCAGGCCCCACAGAAGTGAAGGAAGCTTCAATGCAGTGGCATCTTTCTTTCTTTCCCTCTGCCTCTGTCTCTACCTGAAAAAAAAAAGTCAGGTTGCAGTGGGAAAGCTCTCACAACAACAGCAAAAAAAAAAAAAAAAAAAGGAAAATGTTCAAATTACAAAGTGAGGATTTACAGTGAGGTGAAAAATGAAACTCCCATTCTATTTGTTCTGAATCACTGATGTTTAAAGAAATGAAACATATTTTTTTGCACATGTATTTATTTATTTTTATGTGAGTGGGAGCCCAGAGCACTATCAGCTTTGGAAAAAGTTGGGGATAGAACCTGGGGTCTCAGGCATGCAAGTCCTGTACTCAAGCACTGAACCATCTCCTGGCCAAATACTATACTAAGTCTCTTTACAAATCCTCTAGGAATGTGTTCCTTCACCACATAATCTGAACACTGCACTGTCTCTCTAGTTCATGGAACACAGTAGGTCTCTACAAAATATCTATGAATTAAACTGGTTGGGAGTAGGCTAAATTTTCATCACTGAGGCAAAGAGAAATGTGTCTTGGAATCTTTCAGAAAGGTCTGAATTCCAATTTCACCCCTCACCTTTCCCCTCCCACCCCCAAGTTGTATGACTGTGGATAGACAGATGCAGGCAAATCTGCAAAATGGATCATCGAAACTGTCCTTCAGGATGCTATGAGTCTGTTCAGTGTATACAGGGCCAGTATACAGGTTCATCTAGCCAAGTACACACATTGCCATGTATGAGGCCCTGGGCCTGAGTCACTGCACTACAGGGAACACCATATATGGCACCAGGGAAGCTCCACAGAGGATGGAGCAGCTCTTTATTCAAAAAGAATAAAGGGGTCTGAGTGGTAGTGCACCGGGTTAAGTGCACTTGGCGTGAAGCGCAAGGACCAGCGTAAGGGTCCTGGTTCGAGCCCCTGGCTCCTCACCTGCAGAGGGATCTCTTTACAGGTGGTGGTGGTGAAGCAGGTCTGCAGGTGTCTATCTTTCTCTCTCCATCTCTGTCTTCCCCATCTCCCTCAACTTCTCTCTGTCACAGGCAGCAACAACAAAATGGAGAAAATGGCCTCCAGGAGCAGTGAGTCCAAATGATAACCCTGGAGAGAAAAAAAAAAAAAGAAGAAAGAAATTTAATTAAATGCTTTCAGGGTCAACAAAATAACTCACTTGGATAGCCTGCTGCTTCGTCATGTGCATAGCCCAGTTCTCCCCTGCACTGAAGGAAGTCTTGGTGCTATGGTCTCTTTCATTCTCTCTCTGCCTTTCTGCCTTCTCTGTCTCTATAAAAAATTAAATGCATTCAAAGTTTCTGTTATCCAGTAGGAACAAAAATGAAAGCACTTACTTAATATTACCATTGTGAGTTATTTTTTTTCTGCCACCTGGTTTTCCCTAGGATTTGTCATCTGTCTATTTCGCTATTCCTGGTGGACCCCCCCCCCATTTTCTAGACATAGGGTTGTGAGAGAGACAGAGAGAAAGAGGGAGACCAACAGAGAGGAGAGACACTACAGCACTTCCCCATCACTCATCATGAAGCTTCCATTGTGCATGGTGCTCCTATGTGGTAGCCAGAAGCTCAAATTCAGATCCTTGCACATAGATAAGTGTGTGCTCTACCATTTGAGATATCTTCTAAACCCCCCGTTTATTGCTTATTATTATCATGCTTTTCAGGTTTTGCCTACAAGGATTTCCCTTCGTCTCACTTGATCTGCCTCTCATTTCTGACATTCTGATAGCTGTGCTGTTGGCATAGCCCCTTGCCAGCCAGCTCTGCTAAAGCTGCAAGGCCACTAAGCTCCTTTCCTGCCCATGGCTGGCTGGCCTGTCAGCTCAATTGCCCTATTCCACTGACATCACCACGGCTTGCAAATTCCATAGTCACTGTCCCTACCTTAGATCTAGAAATGTTCACGTCTGGCCTGAAAATCATATCACCACCAGACCCTGATTTATACCTCACTTGCATCATACTGTGCTTGAAGTGACTTGGGAGTCTGGCATTTAAAAAAGACTTCTGAGACAGGCTTTCACAACAACAAAAATAAAAATGTAAATATGAAAGCAAGAGAGGGGCCAGGCAGTGGCACACTGGGTTGAGAGCACATAGTACAAAGCTCAAAGACTGGCACAAAGATCCCAGTTCAAGCCCCTGGCTCCCCACCTGCAGGGGTTGTGGGGTTGCTTCACAAGTGATGAAGCAGGCAAAATAAATAAATAAATAAATACCTGAGAAAGCCATGCCTCTGCACTGTTTACTTCCTAAAGGTAACTAAGGACATGGGGTCTGAATACGGCAGGATTGGCCATCAAAGCAAAGGATGTTTGGACATCTTAATCTACTCATTGAAGGACTCCCTTCATAAAGATGACTGCCTGTTGCATCTGTGCTTAGTGCCATACAATTTATCTCAGAAGCAAATTGATTCTTTCCAACATCCAACATCCCTTGCAATCTGCATGAACGAGTCAATGTGTCCTCATAACTTTCACTCTACTATACAGTCTATCACAAGGACAAACACATCTAATGCTGTATATCAATGTGTGGGGGGGGAGTGTGTACATGTATGTGTGGGGGGATGTGTACATGCAATACGGCAAGTGCACTGCCTGAATGTGTTCCCGCTCCAAATTTAAGCATTAGAGCCCCAATCCCAATGTGATGGATGGCCTCTGGGAGTAGGGCACTTAAGAGGTGATCAGAGCATTCTCTGCCATTTGAGGACACAGCAAGAAAACAGCCTGCAGGCCAAACAGAAGAGTGCTATTAGACATCAAGTTTGCTAACATCTGGATCTTAGACTTCCAGTCTCTAGAATGGTGAGAAGCAAATGTATGGGATTCCCTACACACACACACACACACACACACACACACACACACACACACACACACACACACACACACACACACACAATCAATGTATAGTATTTTGACACAGCAGCTGAGGTAACACGTCAGTGGTGATGAAATAGGAGCCCATAACAGTCCTGAGGGCGCATATTGGGGACAGATCAATAAGAAGGGATACCCCTGACATAATGATGACAGGGGACCAGAGTCCATTCCAGAGGAAGTCAACACAGTCCTGAGGAATTTGCTGTGGTTACCAGCTGTGTGAGTTGCCACACCATACCAAAGCCTTGCCCTCATTTCCCATAGTGCGTGAGACACTTTTCAAGCGTCCCCTGACAACACCCCCACACTGTGGGGGGATCAGCATTTTGGTGGGAGAAAGGTCCTTGTCCACCCTCTCCTCCCCCCAACAAGGCGGCTTTTTTTTTCTCGCGTCCTCCAGGTTCCAGGTGAAGTCACAATGGTGACATTTGCTGCATAGTGGCTTGAATAAAGGGCTCTCAGAGGGTAAGATGTGTAACATGTGGAGCATAAGCCAGCTGGTCTGGGTGCCAAGCCCCAGGAATGCTCTTGGGAATGACCCCCACCTCCCAGTGAGAGGGAATAAAGTAAAGTCACAGAGGGAGCCCTGCAGCCCCACCTTGGCACTGAAAGGTGCAGGCGGTCACCAAAATGTTGCCTGAAAGAGGTTTGTGCTCAGCAGTTTGAATCAACCCTTCATTTAATTCTCAGCTGTTTTCCTTAAATGCCAGGTAGTTTCCAGTCCCCCCGCAAGCAAGCAGAAGGGTTCTACCACCCCGCCCAGCCCCACCATCTAGTTACAGCAGAATCAAGATGCTTCTGTTTCAACAGTGGTATTGGAGTTACTACTCTTAGATCTCCATCTGTCTTCCAAATACTTAAAACAAACAGACCTACCGACTTCTGTGATTCTTTTTATTGTATTTTTATTCTTACTATCTTTATTGGATAGAGACAGTCAGAAATTGAGAGGAGGAAGCAGATAGAGAGGGAGACAGACACCTGCAGCCCTGCTCCACCACTTGGGAAGCTTTCCCCCCTGCAGTTGGGGACCAGGGGCTTGAACCTGGGTTTTATCTGTGATATGTGCGCTCAACCAGGTGTGCCACCGCCTGGCCCCGACTTCTGTTTATTCTTAAAATGTTACTAAATCCCAAGAAGACTAGCTTTTGCTAATCACTCTGTTCAGCATGTCACTAATATCACAACAGGCCCGGGGGTGAGAAAGTCACCTATTAGTTCCCTGAAGCAAAAGATTGTATTATTATTTTTTTCTTTCTAAACAATTGTTTTCCTCTTTCCAAGATCCAGGTTATGGCTTTTTCTTCTGGAAAGCAAGCCCAAAGATGGATGGTGTTTCTCAGGCAACTTCCCAGACTCCTCGTAGTCTGGGCTGACTTGAACAAGGAAGTCTACTCCCCACTCCAAAACTATCTGTCACTCGTCACACTGCAGCCTCATGTCAACGGTGTCAATAATCGAGTTCGGGTTTTAAAGGGACACCTGTCATTTCTAAGGTGGGTGCGGCTCACACCTTGCCTGACTTCTAATCAGGCCTAACAGCTAGTGGTCACCCAGTTTGATTGTGAAACCACGGGCGCCGTTTCCTCTTTCACCCACAACTTTCAGATCGAGTTAGAAGTTGGGTGTGGCTTCATGGGGGAAGGGAACGGATGAGGAGAGGAGACTGGAGGGGCGAGTGGGGGGGTAAGTAAAAGTTCTCCCCGAGTGTGAGCGCCCCCCGCAGACGATCTTGGCGGCTACCCATGGTCTGCAGCCCTTTCTTGGCAGGTCTAGGGTCTGCAACTCTTTCTTGCTAAGAAGCCGGCGCCCTTGGGACACAACCCAGACTTCTGTGAGCTGCTAGCTTCTGGACGCCCTGGTCTCCCCTCAACCGGACTGCACCCAGGAAAGAGGCGGCCGGGCTCCAAGTTGGAGAAAACTTAGCACCAAGTGTTGGCGGGGATTTGGGTCTAAGTAGTCTAACGGTTTCCCTGGAGCCACTAAGAGGTGGTGACTCAGGCCTGTGACTCAGAGCCCCCACCCCACTCTCGTGGGCTTTCCTGCGGGTGCGCGCCATCCAGGATCCAGCCGGGCCCGTTAGGTCCCTGAGCCCCTAAAAGAAGGGGATGGAAAGAGACGGTCGCGGGGCAGCGCCCAGCGTCCTGGGCCGTGCGCGCCCCACCCGAGCTCCGCTCCCAGCGCCTTTGTCTGTGCCTGGGCTGCTCCCGCCCCGCCCGGGCCCCCCGCCCCCTCCCAGCTCCTTTGCCCCCCGGCTCCCCCTAGCTCCCAGCACCCGGGGCCTCTCCCACTCGCGCACCACCCCCACGCCCCTTGTGTGTGTGTGGTGTTGGGGACCCCTGCGGTCCGGTTCCAGAAGGGGGCCCCGCCACGCACCCCTTTTATCCAGCAGCCCGGACTGAGCTGGATAAACTGGGATCATTCTCCACAAAGCCCCCCGAAAGTTACAAAGTAACGGAACCGGGCGACCCCCCCCCGCCCTCCTCCCCGCCCCTGGCTGGGTCCCCATTGGCTGGGCCGCCTCGCGGCTGGGCCGGCAGTGGGAGGGGGCCCAGTCTTCTCACCGGGTTATAAAAACTGCGCCCTAGGCGGCGCCCCGTCCTCTGCCACTCCCGCTCCGTGGTCCCCGCGCCTGAGACTCTGCAGCCAGCCTCCCAGCACCCGCAGCCGCCGCCCGCCGCAGCCATGTCCAACAGGTCCGTGTCGTCGTCCTCCTACCGCAGGATGTTTGGCGGCCCAGGCACCGGGAGCCGGCCGAGCGCCTCCCGCAGCTTCGTGACCACGTCCACGCGCTCCTACAGCCTGGGCAGCGCGCTGCGCCCCAGCTCGGCCCGCAGCCTCTACTCCTCGGCCCCGGGCGGCGCTTATGTCACGCGCTCGTCCTCCGTACGCCTGCGGAGCGGGGTCCCCGGCCTGCGGCTCACCCAGGACTCGGTGGACTTCTCGCTGGCCGACGCCATCAACACCGAGTTCAAGAACACGCGCACCAACGAGAAGGTGGAGCTGCAGGAGCTCAATGACCGCTTCGCCAACTACATCGACAAGGTGCGCTTCCTGGAGCAGCAGAACAAGATTCTGCTGGCCGAGCTGGAGCAGCTCAAGGGTCAGGGAAAGTCGCGCCTGGGGGACCTGTACGAGGAGGAGATGCGGGAGCTGCGCCGGCAGGTGGACCAGCTCACCAACGACAAGGCGCGCGTGGAGGTGGAGCGCGACAACCTGGCCGAGGACATCATGCGGCTGCGGGAGAAGTAAGGCGGCTGCAGGAGGGCGGGAGGTGCGAGCAGGGAGGACAACGCCCCCCCCCCAACTGCAGAGAGGAGGTGCCACGCCCTTGGGGATGTGGCCCGGGCGGCGGTCGCCTGGGGGCGCAGCCCCGCCCCAACTCAGCTCTTGCGGGCGCGCTTGTGTTCACTTCTACGCACGGTCCAGTAAAGCCCCCTTTTCAAGTTCCAGAATTCTGAAAACTTTGAAGACACTTTTGCTACTTCCCAAAAACTTTTAGAAAGTTTCCCGACTCCCCTCTGGCTGGTTGCCAGCCATGGGGTGGGAGGGGAGGAAGGAGGAGAGGTCGGTCGTGGAGGAAGCGAGACAAAGGGATTGTGGTCCCTGGAGAGACGGGGATGGGAGGGGCATTATTGATTTTTTCGCTCCAGTCCTGGGTCTTGATAAAACTTGCGACGAGAGGCCGCCCCCAAAGCCGCCGTGGCTGGTAGCCAATTTTGCTGGGGATGCGGGTTGGGGGGGGGGGAGTGGAATCCGGGTGCTGCGATGGGTGGTTGGGTGTGGCCAACCTGCCTCTTGCCACCAAGTTCCCCTTTGGTTAATGCACCACTGTTTCAGGTTGCAGGAGGAGATGCTTCAGCGAGAGGAAGCCGAAAGCACTCTGCAGTCTTTCAGACAGGTTTGTAGATTATCTTCCCTCTCGCAGCCACCGGGCCCCACCCATTCCACACACCGCCAGTTCTCAGTTACTCAACTCTGGTCTAACTGTACAAAACTTGGGGATGCACGCAAAGCCCCCTGGTGGCAGAAAGACTTCAGGCTGCAATACTTCCCCATATAAACCCTGCACGACTTAATACCATTCTTTAGGGCAGGAAAAAAAAATGCAATAGAAAGAAAGGAAGGAAGGAAGGAGAAAGAGAGAGAGAGAGAAAGAAGGAAAGATAGACCTGTTTCAAGATTCCTTTCCTACAAAGAAACTTTCTACAAAAAAAAAAAAAAACTGATTTTGCAACACACTAGCACTCTGACATCCAGCAGTTACATTTTGATTTTGATTGTGGTCTGAAGTCATGCTAGCTAACTTTCACAAGGCCACATAAAGTGTTAGTTTGCCTTTGTTGTTTAAAAGCAAAGAGTAGGAGGATTAAAAAAAAAAACTTTGCTTAGCTGGATGTAAGCCAGCAAGTACTTTTCTTCTGTGCAAGTTCTTTTGTGGCATTAAAGTGAGGTGGAAATATCTACTGCAGTGCTTTACTATTTTGTGATCTAATAAGGGTGAAAAGAAGCCATCTGTCCCCTGGGCAGAAAGGTATTAATGGTTTCTATGGGCTTCGCTATGGAATGTAGATACCCACATTCTGGCAAGTGTGGTGGCTCTGGACAGAAAGAATAGGAGCCTTTGTGTTCCCAGAGCAGCTCTGCAACAGGCTACATTTTTAGAGAATATGTAATGATGTAAGCACAGTTCTAATTGGGCACAAGTATTTGCTAACATCTGTTATCTAATATTTGGCCCAGATGTGTGAAGGATGGGGTGGGAAAAGTTCTTAAAGCTGCACTCATGATTTACACATTTGGAAAAGCCTCTTTCCTGGGGTCTTATATTCTTATGCATTTTCTGCATCAATAAAGAATAAACCAACAGATGCAGGACAGTACTGAAATTAAAGGGGTTTTCTCTTTTTTCTTTTCCTTCTAAGATAGATGAACTTAATTTTAATTGAAATTTGGACTCTAAAAGCAAGAATAGATCCCGGCTTTGTCTAGTCTCCTGTACACTCTCTTTGGTGGCCACAAAAGCATTCCAAGATGAATAGTATCTATTAACTTTTTAAAGTAGTAATGCATTTGCCAAATTAACTTAAATGCAGCAATGTGTGGTTCATTTTAGTCACAGAGCATTTACAGTCATCATAACTGTAGTGTCTCTATAGAGTAACAAATTAGTATAATGTAATATTAGCTTTAAAGAGCTTCTACTTAGGAATTTAAAGGGATCAAATACCTCACTTTCTCTTTAATGAGGTAAAATATCACAATGGATCTCTTTTGAGGTTTATAAATTATCTATGTATCTTCACTAGCGCTTAAATGCAAGCAGAAAGAATTTTTCCCAAGTCTGATATTTTTAATATAACCCATTCTTCATTCATATATCCATGTGGATGACAGAAGTGTCTCAACATTTTAAGATTCTTAGATCTACAAAATGTGCTGAAAATATAGTTACAAGAAAAGAAGAATAAAAATTCTGACATTCCCCAGAGGAGTGATAAAATCTTAGTTGCAGAATTACACATCTGGGTTTGTAATGCAGCCATTTGCCAAAAAAAAAAAAAAAAAAAAAGTTATATGAAAGCTAGGGTAGCCCTCTACATCTGGTTTCACTGTGTGTATATAAGCATTTTGACATGTCATCCTGAAACAAAGTAACTGAACTGATAACAAGTTAAGTACATATCCTTCTAGAAGGGACACACTTTTTTTTTTTTTGAATGAGACAGGAGCATTTCAGAAGAAGACATTGCCAGAGAAAGCAAAGCAAATTCAGAGTTACAGTTCCCTATTTACCTGACCTGTACCTTGCCAGTGCAGATCCTAAAGTAGAGTTTCAGTCCAGTCTTATAACCTAAGTACTGGATGACTACATATTTGCTTTGGACCCTAAAGGTAAATTTCAGATTTGAATGGGAAGGTGAAGGAGAAGAGCTTAGGTGCACAGTGAATCTTGCAAAGCATAAGTTTCTGTTCTACATCCAATTATATATACAAGAAGTTGTGGAATTAGGTTAATTTCTATTATCACATGATTCCATGGTATTACCAAAAAAGTCTATAAAGCAGGGCAACACTGATTTTCTTTTTAAATTTGTTTTCTTTCTCAAATGATTTATTTTATGAGAGGGAGGGGAAGGTGGGATCACTGCTTGACACTTGCATTTGGAGTCCTAAAATCCAACCTAAGGCCTCAGGAATGCCAGTGCTGTTTTTTTTATTATTATTATTCCCTTTTGTTGCCCTTTTTTTTAATTGTTGTTGTTATTGATGTCATCGTTGTTAGGACAGAGAGAAATGGTGAGGGGGGGAGACAAAGAGGGGGAGAGAAAGACAGACACCTGCAGATCTGCTTCACTGCCTGTGAAGCGACACCCCTGCAGGTGGGGAACCAGGGGCTCGAACCGGGATCCTTAAGCTGGTCCTTGAGCTTTGCACCACCTGTGCTTAACCCACTGTGCTACTGCCTGACTCCCCAGTGCTGTGTTCTATCCCTTGAGCTATGTCTCTGATCATACAAGAGTAATTTTCTAGATTAAGATATATTAACCTCATCACTGGGCTGGGAAGATGTTACAGGGCAGAGGAAGGATTTGCATGTGGAAGGTTCTAGGTTTGGTTCTGGGGAGCACCAATAGCCAGAGATAAGCAATGCTCTGGTACAACACAGACACACACACACATGCCTACCCAGCTCCATAGATGTAAAACAGATTAAATGATACTTGAATGTAATTGTCGTATTAGTGTACCCTTTTTTATTTTTAAATAGTCTGTCTGCCACCTTGACTGCATTCACAATTAGGATCTATAAATGGAGAAAATACTATGGTAGATTCTGGTACTATGTGATTTTCAAATATATTCAAACGTCACAAAATATGTCAACCTCCTTCCTACAGAGAAGATGTTGAGCTCATCAGATCAATTTTAAAATGAACAAATGAGAAAAGCCATATATTTAACCATCCTCCAATCCTCTCTATTTTTTCAAACTAGGATGTTGACAATGCTTCTCTAGCCCGCCTTGACCTTGAACGCAAAGTGGAATCCCTGCAAGAAGAGATTGCTTTCTTGAAGAAACTACATGATGAAGTGAGTGGTGTTTCACTGAGTGAGTGAATGTGGGAGGAACTGTTCCAGGCTGGGCCTGGCTGACCTTCTTTCTGTTCTTTCTGCAGGAAATCCAGGAGCTGCAGGCCCAGATTCAGGAACAGCATGTCCAGATTGATGTGGATGTCTCTAAGCCTGACCTCACAGCTGCCCTGCGTGACGTCCGCCAGCAGTATGAGAGTGTGGCTGCCAAGAATCTTCAGGAGGCCGAGGAATGGTACAAGTCCAAGGTATGTTAAGTCAGTGCAGTCAAAATAAAAGGCAAGTGTTTCTTCCCTCAAACAGTATATCTATACCTGTCTTTGGTTCCTAAATATATGCATATAGAAAATCTGGCTTTAACTTCTTATTTATATTTTGTTTATTGCTACTTCCTTCCCCAGTACCCACACTGCCACCTTCAGAATAGCAGACTTTCTTTCCAATGCCCTTATTTCACTCCAATTCAAAGTAGTGTCCTTGACTTCCATCCTTTTTAGAAAAGATTAACAGTGACTTTTGAGAAGAAAAACATCAACACCACCATTCCAGAATTGTTCTTCCTCTGATTTTCAAAATGAAATTTATATATTCTGGAATATATTCTAGAAGATACATTTGAACATAAAATATAAAACATGGTTTGCATCACCTAATAGTCACTTACCCATTTGCTGATGCATTATATTCTCCTCTGTTCATGTAAGGAGGGATGTGTGGACATGTCCCCTGAATGATATCCAGTTCTTTTTTTCTCTTGACAGTTTGCTGACCTTTCTGAGGCTGCTAACCGGAACAATGATGCCCTGCGCCAGGCAAAGCAGGAGTCCAATGAGTACCGCAGACAGGTGCAGTCCCTCACCTGCGAAGTGGATGCACTTAAGGGCACGGTGAGTGTCATCACTCATGGTAAACAAGGGAAATCAAGCACTGTAGCCATTGAATAGGCCAAATTAATAATCCCTGGATAACACTTCAAAAGAAGAAAAATGTGCATATGTATGGCACTAAGTCACCTCCAGAAAGCATTTTTTATTGCATACTTTGAGAGAGACAGACCAAAGCAGCAATCCACCATCTGTGGGGGCCCACCAGTGTTTGACTTTGATGTCATTTTTGTAGCTTTCATGACAATGAGGATCAAAGCCAAGGCTTCACACATGTAGGGCATGTGCACTGAGTCACCTACTTTCCAGGCCCAAAATATATATTTTGATCCAAAGAAAATGAGTCTGCCAGACAGATTCAAAAAGTACTTTGAGATGTCTAGATTTCGGCTTACATAAATTTTTGCTTTTCCTAAGAAACGACTTGATGCTTATATCTTCCACCTTAAATTAGAGTATTTTCCTTTTGTCACTGAGGGCTGCAAGGGTCTGTAAGTGGTTCTGGGGATTGCTGGGTTATTATTTTTTTTTCCCAGAGAAATAAATTACAAGTCTTTCTTATCTCCTGCAGAACGAGTCTCTGGAACGCCAGATGCGTGAAATGGAAGAGAACTTTGCTGTTGAAGCTGCTAACTACCAAGACACTATTGGGCGCCTGCAGGATGAGATTCAGAACATGAAGGAAGAAATGGCCAGGCACCTCCGTGAGTACCAAGATCTGCTGAACGTGAAGATGGCTCTCGACATTGAGATCGCCACCTACAGGAAGCTGCTGGAAGGCGAGGAGAGCAGGTACTGAACTAGAGCTGCTGGTGGGGGTGAAGGCAGTGTGGTGAATAGTTACCATCTGATTGTGCCACTGGCTTTCCACACATTATATCGGTAAATTTAGGACATTTCTTCAAGGTAACTACTTGCCACCTTATATGAGTGAGAAACCTGAGGTTCTGTGAAATGAAGTAACTTGCCTTAGTCAGCTAACCATCAGCAGAGCTGGGATCTGAACCCACAAATGGGTAGAAGACAGCAATTCCCACTGTGCCATGCCTCTGGCTAGTGCCCCATGTGGAGACAATTCTTAGAGTCAAATATTTCAGTGTATTCATGAGATTAATTGTGGCTAGATGCCTCTGGAGTCATCAGCCTATTATTCAGGAATCACAAAAACAACTTTTCTGATTTGATGAAAACAAAAAGTGTGTGGCTTTGCTCTTAACAATTCAATGGTTTTCAAGAGTAAATAAACATGTTTTCTGCATTTCCC
Source organism: Erinaceus europaeus (assembly GCF_950295315.1). Classification (NCBI taxonomy): domain Eukaryota; kingdom Metazoa; phylum Chordata; class Mammalia; order Eulipotyphla; family Erinaceidae; genus Erinaceus; species Erinaceus europaeus. The sequence goes on from NC_080167.1 coordinate 54,609,274, forward strand.
CCCCAGAATTGCCCTGCCTCTTCCAACCTTTTCCTCCCTGAACCTGAGGGGTAAGCAAGCATTTGGTTGTCTTTTATGAAAAAATGTCTGTGTTTCTAAATATTCTGTTTAGGATGAAACAACCATTTTAATATTGTTGTGGTGTTTCTGAGGATTGAACCTGGGACCTCTGGAGCCTCAGGCATGAAAGGTTTTTTGCATAACCATTATACTATCTCTTTAGCCCTAAAGCAGATCTTCCTTCCCTTCCCTTTCTCTTCCTTCCTTCCTTCCTTCCTTCCTTCCTTCCTTCCTTCCTTCCTTCTTTCCTTCCTTCCTCTTCCTTCTTTTCCTTCTTTCCTTCCTTCCTTCCTTCCTTCTTTCCTTCCTTCCTCTTCCTTCTTTTCCTTCTTTCCTTCCTTCCTTCCTTCCTTTCTTTTTTTCTTTCTTTCTTCCAGGGTTATTGCATAGGCTCAGTGCCAGTATTAGGAACCCATGATTCCTGGTGACTATTTTTTTTTCTTTTTCTTTCGTTCTTTTTTATTGTTATTATTATCTTTTACTTGGTAATATGTGTGCGCAAATTAAACATATTAAACAACTATGAACAAAAATCATAATTCTTAGAATAAGAGTTAATTCGCTTTTCATTTGTCGCTTTCACTGATTTGGGTCCTGTTTTCTTTTACTCAGAAACCAATCTGGAGTCACTTCCTCTGGTGGACACCCACTCAAAAAGAACACTTCTGATTAAGACAGTGGAAACCAGAGATGGACAGGTTGGTATCAAAACTGGATTTCTTGGACACCCATTGCTATCCCTTTAAACCAGTGAATTCACATGTTACATACAGTTTGCTCACTGGGTGGCTTAGTTTCACTCCTTCCTGATGCAAAGAGGACAGGTCTCTTCTTGCAACATACACATTCTTAGTAATTATTTGACTCCCAGATGTGAGGGGAAAGTAGTATCTTCCTACACTTCAAATATAGTGATTTTTCTCTGGTGCTTAATTTGAAATCGGAGCACAGCTCCCTTAAGTTACTTCCTAGGCTGGTTTCATTTTGCTAATCTGCCTCAATATCAGGAATGTTTCCTTACTAGGTATATGGCCTCCTTCTCAACTACCAATGAAACACTGGTAGTCCAAGCCCTTTCCCATAGTAAACAACATATCAGAGGACCAAATAGTTTCCTGTTACCTCTGTATACCATGAAGTAAGTCATCAGAATCTGTTATAGTTTTTGTATAATCATCTCTTGCACATTTAAACATATGTGCATGTTCATGTGACTTCACTGCTATTAAAGTGGTGGTTTTTTTTTTTTTTTTTTTTTGCTATGGAGCATGATGTCAATTACTGTTATAAACAGCTGTTTTTTCTTAAAAATATATTTTCTTTTTTTGTTCTGGATAGATAAGAGAGAAATCAAGAGGCATAGGGAAGGTAGATAGGGGGAAAGACAGACACCTACAGCACTACTCATGAAGCGTCCCCCTGCAGATAGGGAGCAGGGGCTTGTACCTGGGTCCTTGTACACTGTAACATGTCTGCTCAATCAGGTGAGCCACCACTTGGCCCCTGTAGACACCTTTTTTTTTTCTTTCTTTTTTTTTTTTCCTCCAGGGTTATTGCTGAGCTCGGTGCCTGCACCATGAATCCACCGCTCCAGGAGGCCATTTCCCCCCTTTTGTTAGCCTTGTTGTAGCCTTGTTGTGGTTATTATTATTGCCATTGTTGATGTTGTTCATTGTTGGATAGAACAGAAAGAAATGGAGAGAGGAGGGGAAGACAGAGAGGGGGAGAGAAAGATAGATACCTGCAGACCTGCTTGAAGTGACTCCCTTGCAGGTGGGGAGCCGGGGGCTCGAACCAGGATCCTTATGCTGGTCCCTACACCTTGCGCCACATGCGCCTAACCCACTGTGCCACTGGCCAACCCCCAATGTAGACATCTTTTTTTTAAAAAAGATTTCTCTCTAAACTATTCCAATGGATATTGATTTGGGCCTGCGAGTGAGAGTTCTATAAATCTCTGTCCCTCATCACTGTAAACCTTCTCATGCAACATCAACAATTGTCTTCCAACTTTCACAGACTACATACATATGGAATAGGAGTTTGCTTGCTCATGCTTTCTGGGGTAATTTCATCTTTAAGACAGAGAATTATATTCGATTTGAATTTCATTTCTTTAACAGGTTATCAATGAAACTTCTCAGCATCATGATGACCTTGAGTGAAAACTGCTCACACTACATGCAGCAATCCAGTACCAGCAAGAACAAGAAAGAAATCCATATTCTAGTGAGACAGCTTTTCAAGTGCCTTTCTGCAGTTTTTCAGGAGCTCAAGGTAGATTTGGAATAGAGATAAGCTCTAGTTCTTAAGAACCAACATTCTTAAACATTTTAGAAAGTTTACAACATAATCTAGTTTGTGAGGAAAACTTGTGCTAGAATACTTTTTTTAAAAGTATTTTTAAAAACCATTAAAATTGCTCTTTTTTTTTTCCCAACGAGTATCTGACCAACTGGTTTCTGCTTCAATAAATCTTTGGAAAACTCTTTTAGTGTGTTACTTATTTGGCCTTTTTAAAGGTATACTTCACTTTCTTTTCAATTAAGTTATTTATTATTGTGCCAGAGAAGAAACCCAGACCCTCATGCTTAACACCCTTCCAGGACCAATCTTTTAATTTTTTTATTTACGTTACATGAGATAGAGCATTTAACACAAGAGAGAGAAGCTAGAGCACTATTCTGGTCAGTCCATGTGGCTCTGAGGATTGAACCAGGGGCCTCAGGCTTGAAAGTCCCATGGTCTACCAGTTATTTCCCCAGCCATCAAAGTCCAATTTCTATTCTGTATATTTATAAAGGCAGGGAGTGGGGTGGGGTAAGTAAGGGAAGAAAGGAAGAGACAGCATAACATGGCATTAACATCTACGGAGCTCCCTCAGTACTACCCATGGTCCTTCCATATGGTGCCAGGGATTAAACCCAGGACCTCACATATGCTCAGTCATGCCCTCTACCTGCTAAGATATATCCTGGGCTTTATGTTTTAATTTACAAATGGATGGTATTTAATAAAATAACTTGTATAAAAATCATGGTAGGTCTTTTAAAAAAATGAATTCAGCTGGGTCCACATCTAGGTGTGACGAACTCTAACACAGACTTCCTAAAGTTAAAAACTGACTAAAAATGAAAAGGTTTACAAAGCAAATGAGCAGCACTAATCTTCGTCTGAGTTAAAGCATAAAGTGATGAGTGGCCAGGACATAAGGGCTTCTACCAACAAGATAACAGGGAGGACACATTTGCCAAATCTCAACACAGGAAACTGTCTTGCATTGGTGTGTGTGCAGTTGATATTTGGATGTACTGATCACCTCTCCAGTCAGAAAGTCTGAGTACAGGGCAGGCGGGGATGCACAGGGATGAGTGCACTAGTTACAGTGCGCAAGGAACCCAGTTCAAGTTCCTGCTCCCCACAGGGTGGATGCTTCACAAGCAGTGAAGCAGGTCTTTAAGTGTCTATCTTCTTCTCTCCCTCTTTGTCTTCTTCTCCCCCTCTCAATTTCTCTCTGCTCTACCAGATAAAATAGAACTTAAAAAAAGGAAAAGTAGTCACCAGGAATGGTGGATTCATAGTACTGGCACCAAACCCCATCTGGTTTGGCAATAAAATAAAAGTAATTGTTAAAAAGTCTTGAGCACTTAGCGGCCCTCATATACACAGGTTTCACATCTAGGGATTCAACCAGTGGATTCCAGAGGTTGGTTGAATTTGTTAAAGATGAACTCCTAGATAGAAGAACATCTGGGTATAAGCAAACCCTCTGAAATTCAAACCCATTTTATTCAAGGGTCAACTGTAAATATAACGACATCTCTAGATGTTGTTAAAGAGAACTGTTTGGAAAAAAAAAGTTTTGTTTGGAGGAATTATACTAGAAAAGAAACACCTTTACCTTTTATTCTGAGAAATGAGATGAAGTCATTTGACTTGAATGGTGGTTCCAATGCCAATTTTAAGTGTATTAAGCTTTCGTGATCTGGGGCAATGAGAGCAAAGTGGTGTATTGGGCAAAGCTTCCAACAGGTCTTTCCAAAGTGAACAGGCCTTAGGAGGATGAACAGAGTCTGGATGCCTAGAAGAGGGAGGGTAGGGAATCACAGAAACAGTTTACTAGGAGAAAATAAGGGCCTTAATGGTGAAGAAGAAACTTCTAAGTTGGGAAACATCTAACCTAGTACAGGTTGTTCAGCAAGTTTCTAAACGGACAAAGTGGGGGCTGTTTTTTTTTCCACCAGTAGAGTTAGAGTGACAGGAGTCTTTACACATCTAGGAGTTTTTCCAGGTAAAATCATGCATATTATGAAGTGGAAAGGTGGGCTTACACAGTTGAGGAGCACATATAGTGAGCAGACATAATCACACACTGAAGGTACAGAAAACGGAGAAGAAACATCACCATGGTGTGTTCTTAGCATGGTAATGAGGAGAAAGTGGGCTGTAGGCTGAGGTGGGCTCCACTAATACACCACACAGCATCCTATGGCCATTTCTATCCATCCAGGAGTCTGAGGTCTTCAACAGTACAAAGGTATTTGTGTGGTCCCATCTTAGTCTAATCAAACCCAAAAGGATGGAACAGTGTGACTTCCCCCAGAGTGTCACACCCTCCAAATGGCAAGTCTCAGGTCACTTTGCTTTTTCAAACTCAGAGTCTATTCTCCATTTTATTGGGGAAAAGGTGGTGCATGAAATTTTAACACATTTTGTTTGATTCCATCTTAATGGAAGGCAATGGTAGTATAATAATTGAAGCTCGGTAGTATGTGTGTTCTAAAGGCACACTCCTTTATAGATGCCTGGAATTCTCCAGATCTTAATATTTTCTTTCTTCTTCTCTCTCTCTCTCTGATTTTATTTATTTATGAGAAAGATAGGAGGAGAGAGAAAGAACCAGACAGCACTCTGACAGGGATCGAACTTAGGACCTCATGCTTAAGAATCCATGCTTTACCATTGTGCCACCTCCCACTCTGTTTCTCTTTTAAAAAAGATTGTCTTCACCTCTCTCTAAAGTTGCTAAGAAAGATCTTGCAAAGCCCACCTCAGGCCCAGGTTTTGTAATATGTACACTTAACCAGGTGTGCAAATGCCTGGCCCCTAGGGCCAAGTTTTCTCTAAGTAATATTAGCTGTGATTTTCATTGCCTTTGCAACTGAGGGTACTGTAAGAGTGAAGAGAGTGTGGCAGTGACCCTTAGCTAGGGTGACAATATACCTTAGTTGACCTCCAATAATCTTACTGATGAGTAGTATCCTCTTTCAGATTCATAACTGTACCAGTTTAGACAGGAGGTGAAATCTGGTTATCCCACCTGCAGTATAATCACACAGGAAAGGGTTTCTATCTGTCTTGAGACTCCTGAATGTGCCTGCACTCATCCTCCATATTTGAATAGCTAACAAGTATGATCAGTGTCTTCAAAGCAAAAATATAGGCTTGGGGGCCCCTGAAAACATTTTATATTTGATTTCTCTCTGCTAAAAGCAGTCATCATGTTTTCTTCAGCCCACTAGTCTGACTTCACCTGTTTCACCTTCTACTCCACCCCATCCTGTCCTTCAGAAGCCCTAGGGAAGATACCAGCCTCAACTTGACTTTCTTCAAGCATCTTAGTAAAAACATAAAAATATTTTTATTCGTTTTAATATGTTGTAATATTATATATATATATCTTTAGTATATGATATCTATACAACCATGTAATAACTTGACACATCTTAAATATACTATTTTCTAATTTTTCAGAAAGTCATGCTGTAGATTTTTATTTCCCAGTGGGGAAAGGGACAAGTTCAGTCCTTAGCACCCTTATACGTCCTTCAGCAATTTCTTTCTTTTTTATTTTTAAAGATTTTATTTATTAATGAGAAAGACAGGAAGAGAGAGAAAGAACCAGATATCACTCTGGCACATGTACTGCCAGGGATCAAACTTAGGACCTCATGCTTAAGAGTCCAAAGCTTTATCACTGCACCACCTCCTGGACCACAACCTTCAGTAATTTCTAAACTTACTTTTCTGAAATGGAGAAGATGAATGTTTTCCCTTATCTGTGACTGTCAACAATTAGCTTCTAATGAAAAGCTAGAAGTAGACACTGGAATTCAAATCTACTGAAGTCCTTTTCATGTCTCATCTTCATTAATTACACTGTTAACATTTCCTTTATCTCCCATTTTGGAAAAGGAAAAAAACAAACAACAACAACAAAAACTAGGTGCTCACCACCAAGTGTCACACCATCACTGCAAGTTCCATCTTTCAATTCCAGTTAAATATGGATCACATAAACTACCTTTGTAGGACTCGGGAGAGGATTTAATCTTAGAGCACAGGCCTTACATGCCCAAGATCTTCAGTATAATTCCTAGCACTGTCATATGTATTCCAGAGCTGAGTAGTGCTTTGAGGTCTGTCTCTGTCTCTGTCTCTCTCCCTCTCCCTCTCCCTCATTTCCTATGCTTCATAAAACAAATCTTAAACCACCTTTATGTAGCCTGACATGTTTACAGTTATGGATACAGTCTCATCATTTTCAGATCAACTCTTTTTCCTCTGTGACTCACAAGTCCTAAATTGGTTGACTGTCAGGAAAGAAAGGGTAAGAGGGAAAGAAGCTGTCCCCAGGTGGTAGGTAGGATAAACTGCCAATTAAGTAGTTTAATCAGCTCCAGGGGTGGTGGAAGGCATTTCAAAATGTTTCTCCCTATGGGGCTTGACAGAAACAGGCAATGTTTTGTCCCAGTTGCATGTGCTTCAGCAAATCAGCCTAACTATTCTGATAGCTGTCTTTTTGAGCCCTTGAGTTTGAGTTCTCTTGCTCCATACTGACAGGGCTAAGCTGAAGCAGAATGTCTTGCTGGCAGCCTCGGTCTATCCTGTTCAAGAATCTGACACACTCAGCTCCATGCCTGGCTGTCTGTGCCATGGGGAAATGACACTTCCTACATTGACCCTAAACTCTCTTGACAATATTGTGTTGAGATTTTATGGTTTCTGCTAAAATCAACAACATTAGGGGAGGTTTTATGATGGCAAGACCACCTGAAAACACTGATCAGAAACATTACAATGTGATCTTTTCCAAAGCAGTGGAAATTGGGCTGATTGATTTTCTTGTTAACAGTGCTCTGCAAATAAAACAGATTCTAAAATCTGAGCCCTTCCACAAAGACACAACTTGAATCTCAAATACCACTTCTTTTGCACATTCCAAAAAATATGCTTTAAATATGTGTCTGCCTAGAATGACCAGTGTCTCTGTTACAGGGAAACCTCATGTTTCCCAAATTAATAAGAATCCCAGATTCCATTCCTGTCCAATAATTTGTCTCGCATCCCCCTTTCAGATGCTTTTGACTTTCTTTATTGCTTGGGACTAGGAATTTGGGGAACTGTGGCTTTTCTATATAAAGTTACACATTTTAAGAATTTAACAGGAAAAATCATGCATATTTATGAAGGGGAGAGATGGCTTTGCACAGCTGAGGAACACACAGTAAGCAGACATAACTATATACCGCATGTACAGAGAATGGAAGAAACACATGTTTTTTTAGCATGGTAGTAAAGGGAAAGTAGACTATAGATTGATGTAGGCTCCACTATGGAGCATCCATTGACTACTTCTGTCTAGCCAGAGATCTGGGAACCTCACCAGTATAAAGGTCTTGATTGACTCAATCAAACCCAAAATGGTAAGACAGTATGGCTTCCCCCAGAATATCACACCTTCCAAAGTGTAAGCCTCAGGTCAGTTTGCTTTTGTGATTTCGACCCTAGAAAATATATCTCAGTTTTATTAGAAGAAATATAGGCTCAAAGCCCCATAAAGTTTTGATTATTGGGTTACACTTCTGTGTCTGCCACCAAGGCCTCTCCATTCACAGCCCCATGGCTCCAACCCTAGGATGGCTGATTGTTGTATGCTTTACATTGGGTTGTTCTAGCTCTCCCCTGCCAAGAAAATTGGATCAGTCCTGCTAGTTTCGCGGGCCTGCTTGGCCCCACCCCTAGAAACCCCGAGAGGGTTCCAGAGTTCCAGAGTTAGAGAGTGCTTGGCGCCGCCGGGGAAAGAGGCAGCAGAGTTCTGTTTGGTGATTAGTTTGGTTTAGTTTATAAATCGTTGTTCCTGAATAAAGAAATACAGCTTCCCTGCCCAGCCGTATGTCTCTGGTCATCTCTGTTACCCGCCCGTGAAGCTAGCCTGGCCAGCTGGAGCCTACGAATTTTAACAACAGCTGATCACAATGGCAGTGTCAATTTGCTAATTCATTTTGGTCTTGCTGGCAGTCTGATATCTTCTCTGTGATGGGATGCTTTCTGCTGAGCAGTAATATGTAAGACAAAATTCTTTGCATATATACTCGCTCATGAGCTCACATCCTTTGGTTTGACATGCTGGTTGGGCCAGGGGAAAATTTTTCTGTACTCCTCAGAAATGACTTGCAAGTACATGGGGGGTAGACAAAAACATTCATTTACAGTTTGGCCCCTGGCCTTTGTTAACTCTCTGATCAGAGAGAGGGCCACAGCCCTGACTTTACTGTGCATAGCTCTCCTGTTCTTTTTTCTCCAGGGCCCTGGCTGCTAGTCACACTGTTGGTCTTGGCCCAGAGATCTTTGTAGAGTCTCATTTAAGGCTACCTTTCCTCTGGTGTCAGCTGCATCCTTTCAGCATTGCTTATTAGGGAGATGTTTTCCTCACCACTACCTTTCCAAGTTATCCCTGAATATGGAGCCTCCTGCCATCTCATCTTCACCCCCCCCACGGCATCCGCTTGTCTGTAAACTGAGTGCAGAGTTGTGGGGTTTCTTCTCTATAAGGCCACAGGTAGGAGCTGCAGAATACCTCTAGGCCTCGAGAAAGGTACTTTCTCCCACAGTTCCTGCTCCTTCATCTCTTCTTTTACTTCTCTTAGTTCCTATTCTTAGATGCTGGGGAATGAACCAGTCTTGTACATGTACAGTACTGCTGACTCCATATCCCAATTTCTCATCCTCTATTCTTAGCAAAAGGAGAGAGGTGGAGATAAAAGCAAAGAGAGAGACAGAGAGAGATACCATAGCACTACTCCACCGTCCATGGAGTTCCCTTGGTTTTGTCTCTGGTGCTCGTATATGGTCCTGGGGCTTGAACACAGGGCCTCATGCATGGCATCAAGTGTGCTCTATCCATTGAGACATCACGGGTCTTTCTGGCTTTAGAAAGCAACAGGTGTGTGATAGAGATGACCAACCTCACATTCTTTGGGTTTTTATAGCTGGCATTTGTCTTTGTCCTCCCCCCTGCAGTGTGATATTGTTATAGAGATTTACTATCTTCTCCAGGAAGGTGCAGAGAAGGTTGTTTCAGAGATTTTCACTTGAGCTTGCTTACTGTGACAACTTTTAGCTCATAGGCCATGGTCCCAATGTGGAGATACTGAAGCTGTCATTTCATCCCTATGCTCAACTATCATTTCATTCTTATGTGTTGTAATTTAACTTTAAAGGGCTTTTTGGTTGGGGGCTGCTGTGGTGTGTGAAAGGATTCACAGCAGGGAGCTGGGAACTGGTTTAAACAATACAAGGTTTATTAGAGTGAAACAGGTAAAAGGCAAAATAAGCACTTATTATTAAGGGTTAAGAGTATGCTAGGTCCATAAAGTCTGAATATAGTTATCAAAAGTTTAGTCCCATAAGATAAACAATTATCAGCTCTGGTAAAGGTTGTTCATGGCTGTAGAGGGGTCTAAAAGTTTACCGGCTAGAAGAGTCACACATGTTCAGTTCCCAGGAGTAGTAGCCATGGCGCATCTCCGCTGAGATGCTTCTGACCAGGAGAAGCAGCAGCAGCCAAAGAGAGTGACCTGTTCCAAGTCTTGTGGGGGCTTGAACCAAGATCCTTACATCAGTCCTTGCGCTTTGCGCCATGTGTGCTTAACCCCGCTGCGCTACTGCCTGACCCCCAAAAGAGGTATTTTGAACAACCCCAAAGTACTTTTAAATCCTCCAACTCACAACTGATTACAACCTCTTTGGCAATGTGAAGGAAAACTTTGTTAATCAGGCCTCAGTAGGGCTTAAATGTCCCACACAGAATAGTACAAATCTAGAGAACCATTAAGTCATTACCAAGTGCCAAATTGAATGCTACAGGGTATTTTTCTGGTGTTTTAACCTGTCTAGCATCTAATGACTCAGAATGTGTTTCTCTTATTTAATCCCTTTACAGATTTCTCCACAATCAGAAGTGACTAATAACCTCCCTTGTCAGGGAAGTTAGTCTTTTTAGATACCTGTCAAATAACTGTATGCATTTAATCTAAGGCAAAGGTACAAAAAAAAAAAAAAAAAGGTAGCAGAATCATTCTGCAATGCAAAGACAAAGCGCTCAGCTGGGAAGAGGCTAATTGTTATTAGCATAAGCACTGCTCACAGGAGCAAGAGGCAACCATACAGATCAAACTCCAGCATCACAAATCAAATGTGCGTCAACTTACATTCTACTCTTCCCTTAACCTGGTAAATTATTCAGTCTTCTTATGCACTTAATAAAGCTCTGACACACGTCCCAGAAAATATTTGCATATAAAACACAACTTGAGAAATAAATAAAGCCTAGATAGGAGGCGACAGTCTTACCCAAGCTGACTCTGATAAAATTATTCAAAGTGAGCTGTTGGTCCTTCTGATTTCCATGTTACTTTCTTGAAAGGGCAAAATTATTTTTTTGAGTTGGGTTACAGCATGGTGGTAGTTGCTTAATTCCTGGAGAGTGGGGTCATCTTGGCTTACCAGTCACAGGGCTTGATGAATCTGGTTTTCAATCTTCAGATGTCATTCTTCATAGGAAGACCTCCTTGGGAGGAAGTCCTCTGAGTCTCCCCCATAAAAAAAAATGTGTGTGTGTGTGTGTGTGTGTGTGTGTGTGTGTAAGAGAGTTCAAGACAGACAGACAGACAGACAGACACAGCAACAGATTTCTCCTGAATCATTAACACCTTAAATCTACTTCCCAAGATTACTCCAAGTGAAAACCCAGCAGAAACACATGTCCATTCTGCACAGACTATTGAAGGACTGAGGGTGAGCACCAAAGCAAAACATTGAGAGCACTGTGGTGTCCAAAGAAATACTGCCATCTACTGGTAGGTTGAAAAGTCAAATTTAGTTGGAATTAGAGGGATTAAAATCCAATGGATAAAGATTAGGGGCATAGAATTTGGGTGGTGGGTGTGGTAAGGAACTGTATTCAGTAATTTTATAACCTTGTAAATGGCTAATAAAATAAAAATAAAATCCAGTGGATACAATTCAAAGTGATGCTAAGTGAAAAAGCAAATTTATCTGGACCATTAAGACTATTAAAGAACTTTCAAGATTTACTGTTCAATTTTCTTTCATTTACTGACTAAAAATCTGCCGCTGAAACATTTATCTAGTGAGAAGCATGGTCAAGGCAAGAGTAAAATCAACACAATCTAAGAGCAGGGGTAGATAGCATAATGGTTATGCAAAGAGACTCTCATGCCTGAGGCTCCAAAGTCCCAGGTTTAATCTCCTGCACCACCATAAACCAGAGTTAAGCAGTTCTCTGGTAAAAAAAAATAATAATAAAATAAAAAAAATCAACACAGTCCCTAACTCTTCATGATTCCAAACATACATCTTCAAAAAATAGTGAGAACTATAGGAAGTAATATTGCTTAGTGGTACAACAGGCCTGTGCTAAAACTCACGAGTCTTTATTTGACTTTGTAATTTCTACTAAGCTACTTATTCTTCCGGATCTGTTTTCCCAACTGAAAAGAGAAGATTCAGAGTATCTATCTTGAAGATAGTACCAGTCATTAGAAACAATTAAGAATCTGATTATGCTTGGCTCATATTAAGTAATCCACAGTGGGATATATTTATATTTACAAATCAGGAACATTCTGGAACCATTCATTTTTTGACTGACCAAGCTGTGATTTAGAAGAGTGCTTCCATAGTTTCAAGAGTGTTTCTTTGAACTTTAATTTGAATACAGACGCTGAGGGGTGGGGAAGAAACAGCATAATGGTTATGCCTGAGGCTATGAATTCCCAGGTTCAATTCCAGGCACCACCAATAAAATAGAACTGAGCTCTGGTAAAAGAAAAAAAAAAAAAAGCACAGAAGTTACCAGGGGAACTAGTTAAAATAAAAGTTCCAATAGATTTTCTGAGATACTGAATTTCTAGCAAGCTTCTAGGTGCTGGTCCCAGAGCAGCAAGGATCTCTGGGGTCTAGTGCCCTCTGGTGGTTGGAAGCGCTGAGCCGGCTTCATCAATTGTCTTCCTGGGAGTGAATTTTTTTTTTTTTTAATTTTTTATTTAAGAAAGGATTAGTGAACAAAAGCATAAGGTAGGAGGGGTACAACTCCACACAATTCCCAACACCCAATCCCCATAACCCATCCCCTCCCATGGTAGCTTTCCCATTCTCTATCCCTCTGGGAGCATGGACACAGGGTTGTTGAGGGTTGCAGAAGGTAGAAGGTCTGGCTTCTGTAATTGCTTCCCCGCTGAACATGGGCGTTGACTGGTCGGTCCATACCCCTGGGAGTGAATTTTAAACATAAGTAAGGGTAATTATCTTAGAAAACTTCAATCATATCAATACATGCAAGAAGATATGCATAAGAAAGCTCCAGATGAGGATGCAGAAATTAGAATTCCATCATCATCCCTTTCCAATTAAAGGATTCTATCTGTCATGGGAGAGATGAGTTTGGCTGCTGAATCAAAACTGTGCTCATAAAAGGGCTTTGGTGCCAAATACAATGATGCACCTTTTTCTATTTTAGGTGTTAGGGATTGAACCCAGGGCCTCATACTTGCAAAGCATGCCCTCTACCACTACATACCTGCAGCCCCCCATCTTACAGGGAAGATCCTGGAAGTGTCATGCCAGAGCAAGGCAGCCATAGAAGAAAGCAAGCTACATGTTCAGATCCCAGCTCACCACCACTGGAAAGTTTTAGGCAAAGTTATATATTACCTCTGGGCCACAGGGCCCATCTGCACAATAGGGAAATTATCACTTATACAGGGATATGAGAATTAGAACTATTAATTAAGGCCCTGACTCATATTAAGCCTCATCACCGGTTGCTTTTGATACCAAGGGGAAAGAAACACTATATTGTGATTCACTAGGCACCTGAATTCTCTACCAGATTCAGGGCATCTCAGGCAAATTGATTAATATCCTTGGGTTAGGAAACTAGGAAATGAAGCAAGGAATTCAGGGCCCCCTATGTGTCATGGGCGCAGCCATGTGAACCAGGTGTTTGTTTGTTTGCTTGTTTGTTTTTAAAAAACAACTATTATCACAACTAGTGCATTATTAGAACAAGTAGCATTATCTTTTAAATGAAGCATCCAGGAGTGGATTCAGGATCTCATACATGTACAATGCCATTAATCTGCCTCCTAGGTAATTTTTCATTTTTCATTTAAAAAGATAGGAGAGAGAAAACAGAGAGAAGAGAGACAGCACAGCACCATTCTACCATCTCTGTGCTCTCCGAGTGCTATCCACAGGGCTTTGTGGGGTCTGGTCACCAACACTAAGTCTTGTCCATGGTAAAAGGTATTCTGTAAGAGGTAAGCTCTATATTGTATTTTAAAGTATTTTTATTCATGTAATTTTTAAAAGTATACAGAATGCTTACCTTATGCAGTATCACTCTGCATAACAACAGCAGAAAGTAGAACAATGTGTATAAATCAAGATACCTGTTTAAGACCACAGAGCTGGCAGAAAAACAAATTCAGATGTCTTCACTCTCACCCAATGTCTTGAAAGAAAAGCATAAAGTAAAAAGTACTTTTTAAATTCACAAGTGAAATACTCAGTGTTTTGATGAGGAAAATTACAACTGACACTGGAGGATTGTGACTGGATTGGTATGATGGACAAATGGACTGTGGGAAGGCCGGGGTTCAAGTCCTGGCACTGTTACTTTTTGGAGCTGAGGTATGCAAACCACCATCTCTCAGAATCTCTCTCTGTCTCAACTAACACAGAAGACTCTTCTTTTCTCCTTATTTGGCCATAGGGAAGTCTGTGTTGTCAAAGCAAAAGAATAAGATGGGGGATGTGTGTGTGTGTGTGTGTGTGTGTGTCAGGTGGTGGCGCTTCCTATTAAGCGCACATAGTACTAAGCTCAAGAACACACACAAGAACCCAGGTTCAAGCCCATGCTCCCCACCTGCAGGGGGATGCTTCACAAGTGGCGAGGCAGGTCTGCAGGTATCTATCTTTCTCTCTCCCCCTCTACTTCCCCCTCCTCTCTCAATTTCTCTCTGTCCTGTCCAATACAATTGAAAAAATGGCCACCAGGAGCAGTGGATATATAGTGCCAACACTGAGCCCCAGCCATAACCCTGGAGGCCAAAAAGAAATAAAATAAAATAAAATTTAAGCATAGGTTATATGTGGCATTTTAGAGAAGTGTGTCTTTGGTTGGGAACAAAAACCATCCCAAGAGTTCTCTAATTTCATAAACTATTCTATTAGCACACAATCCTCCATTTTAAGAACTCTCCCCATGCTATGGGAATCTTTCTCAATGTCCATGTGTCCAGATATATATATATATATATATTTTACCACAAAGCAGTCCAGAAGCCAAGACTCAAGTTGGAAGTCAAATCTTCATGAGTGTCAGGAAGCAGAGAGCTGGCTATAATTCATGTTCATGTCTTCATCAGTGATGACTGCACTAGACATTTCTGTGAATTCTGTAGGGTCCCTGCATTGAGGTCTCCTAGGCTTTTTTTTTTCCATCTTCCAACTCTGGTCCACCAGATCCCTGACCACTTCAATAATTTTTTTTTTTGGCCAGGCCACCAAAGTCAGTCTATCATTTACTACTCAGACCTTGCTTCACCAAAGGACAATAGCCCCATGCACCACTTTCCATTTTGCTCAACATCTTATGATGAGTGGATAGAACACAACTTGAACCATCCTGTGTGATATACATGAAGCACTAAGAAAGACAGGGTGAGGAGTTAAAAAAAAAAAAGAAAGAAAGAAAAAGTAGTTATCCTTAAATTGTTTAGAAAATTAAATGTCACTTCTCCATGGGAGTTAGGAACTAATGAACTGCTACACTAATAAATGAAAAATCTGTTTGCTAAGATCTATTTATGCCTGTGACTGGCACCACACAATACTGTGAGCATAGCTGAACAGTGTTGTGTGCTTTGTACATTTTGAACTGCATCTTCCAAGTGTCAAGTATTTACTACCTAGAAAAAAGAAGGAAAAATAATGCTGCATTTTACAAATGTTTCTGCAGCCACCTTGATGAGGCATTTTAAGGACCATTAGTTGTCTAAATAGAAATCATATTTCCACAGAGGGTTAAAGTATGAAGAATTATTCTCTAGTTTAAAGATTATACACTTTATCTTTCACTAAAGCTGTAAACTCAAGCAGGCATTTTGCACTCTGGTTGTTACAAAGAACCTTTCCATGCTTGTCCATTCAAGCCTCCTTCTTTACTTGAAAGGCAAAACGGAAGAAGAGACCATTCAGTACAGGGTCAAGTTCAAGTGAGGGTTTAATAACTGTGATTTCTCTTCACCTTTTCTTTCCCTTAACAGAGAAGTATTCTTTGATGGTAGTCTCAGGGCTAATATAAAGTTCATCTCTGCATTTCATCGACTTGATGTATCTTATACTGTGGTTCCCAGAAATGGAGTTTTGTTAGAAGGAAATAATCATTCTAGGAAGAAAAAAAAAGATTCTGGCAACCTAGAAACTCTTCTTCATCCTATTTCTTTTCTGTCCTTTCTTCTGTAAGTTAGCAGAAACTCAGTTCCAGGGAAAGTAAATATCAAATGGTCTAGAGATCTACTTCAGAGCTCAAAGCTCAATTTGGCTGTTTGCACAATGGCCTCTGCTTGCACTGGATTATTCAAGAAACTTCTGTCTCCATTGCTTCCTTCACTTTTACTTTTGTTTTTCTCTGTGGTGCCTCAGGTAGAACCAGACTGAGAGCTGATATTTCCTAGAAATTAATGTCAAGACATTAACTCTGCAAGATGTGCTTTTGCAAGTTAAAAATATCAAGCAGCGTCATCTTGAATGGATGTGTGCTTTGTGGGTAAGAACACTCAATGGAGAAGAAAACAGATAATTCTTTGGGAAAAGGAAAGCAGTTTGTACTGGATCCTCTTGATCTTTCTTTTGTAGACCACAGAGATGATTTCAGAGTGGTGAAACTAGATGTCTCTTCAGAAAAGAGATAGCTAGATGGCAGGAGACATCTTTTTTGAGATTATAGTAGAAAAGGGCACTGCGTGAGGGTCAGTGACAGGTAGCTAGTTATGTCCCTCAAGAGTAACTGGTTCACCTGCAGAGGGGGGAAAGATAGGACTCTTGCAGCAAAAGAAGGGAAATCAGATGTTCCCTTCCAAATATTAGATGGTGTACCATGGCCCATCTGCTTAATAAGCCTAGTGTCTACCTTGATAAAATGATTGTTAAAATGTCAGCGAATCAGTGATAAGTGGTTACTCAGTGAATAACACTACATTCCTGGGCTCTGGGTTTAATTCCTGGTGCTACATGTACCAGAGTGATAATTTGGCTCTCCTTTCACACACGCTCTCTCTCTCTTGCTCCTCTTCCTCCTTCTCCTCTTCCTTCTCCCCCCCCCCACATACATATAAAGAAATAAATCTTAAAGAATTTAGAACCTTCTGGAGACCCACCTACAGAAGGAGTTACTTTATAAGTAGTGAAGCAGGTCGAACTGTCTATCTATCTATCTATCTATCTATCTATCTATCTATCTATCTATCTATCTAATCTTTCCTTCCCTCAGTTGCTCTCTGTACTATCCAATGCGGGGGGAAGGCCTCCCAAGAGCAGTGCATTTGTAGTGCCGTCACCAAGCCCCAGCGATAACCTTGGGGTGGGGGAGAACTTTCTGGAGAATCTCTTCTATGGATACTTCTAGAATCCTTGGATGAAACAATAGTGCACCTTTAGAGGAAATCCTTCTAGAAAGTGAAGCTTTAGTCCAACATCTTTAATGTTTGAGATCGTTGAGATCATTGCTGTTAGCCTTCTGTGGTTATCTTACAACTCAACATGGAACAAGGCAGCTCAACAAGTCTTAGGGACAGCAGTTAAACACTGGTCATGGCTCTGCCCTTTACCAGTTGTGGGTTTGACTTGGAGGTTACTGCACCTAGCAAGGAGACAGTATCTTCTGCAAAATGGAGAAGAGTACCCCCAATGGACTGTATGAAGTTATGATGTATGCAAAGTCATTATAAGACAACCAACAACCATGTCTAACACATCTAAAAATGTATTAATATTCATGATGATCAATACATTGGAAAGAATTAGACTGAATTGTGATTCACTGAAGGGTTGAAACTCTCAGAAGACAATTATGAAAAATAGAGGTTGAGAGAACCAAGGATGGAGAGGTTTGTTAGCACAGTGAAACTTTGATGCCACTTTCAAGTTCTAATGTGACTGATATAGAAAGCAAGCCAGAAATGAGATTAAATCCACTTCACAGAGGCGTTGTGAAGGGATGGCAATTATTTCCTCTCCAACATGCATGACAAAGTCAGGCAGCCTCATTTCCATTAGAACACACACCACTGCTCTATTAGCTGGATAATTAAAAGGCACTTCATATTAAATCACTCCTCATATAAAAAATGAGGCAGGAATGTTTTACTGGGATGGAGCTGGAGTGAAAAAATGGATCAATACAATGATTTTTTCTTTCTTCAAGAATAAAAGAGTTTCATTTTAACCTGAGAAATAAAAGTCACATTGCCACAATAAAATCTATAGCTAGCATATCAAGAATTCCATAAAAACTTTCAATACTTTGAGAAAGCCTTAAAGTATACTGCATAATAAACCACAGTGCCAGAAGATTAAGTCCAAATTATAGTGCTATTCAAAGTAGTTCAGTCAAAATATCTATTTCCTACCTCTCTTCCAAATTCCCTAATTGCTTCCTTTACCTTGAGCACCTTTCAATTTACAACAGTCCTTTTATTTCAAGAATAAGAAATTTCAAAGTTTGAATAGGATGATCTTTACAACCCTCCATGTTGCAAACAGAAAAAGCTCAGTATATTCACAAGACTCAAACTCCTACTTTATTTTGATATTCTTAAAAGAAACATGTTAAAGATGATCTATCAGAAAAGAAAACAAAACAAAAAATTCAAAAGTCAGAAATAAAGTAAAACACTTAAAAAGCATTTTACAGCTTTTTTTTTTTTTTCAGCTAAAGGGCATGATCTTATTCCATTCTTCAAAGTCTACCTCCTAACTTCCAGTTTAACGTTAATTAGCTTTGGGTTGGATTAATTTCAAATTTGAAGTTTGGTCTAAACATAAGACACAGGTAACCAGCCTGTCTCCATCTTCTTTGTTCTTGTTCCTCCAGATATCTTAAACTAAAAATACAAATCTCAGACTGATTGGGTAGATCAAATTTGGAACTAATTTTAGACTGTGAAAGACTTTTGCTTCTGCTCTTAAATGAAATACTAGGTTGAACAAACATTTTAGAGTGAATTGCATTCTATCAAAGAGTCTAATTAACTTTATGTTAAAAATAAACTTTATCTGCGGAGAGAAAAAGAATAGTTGCTTAAAAAGGAGAATATTGTGAAGTTTACTCATGGGCAGTTGCTGAAGGCAGAAAGGGGGACAAGGGGGAGAAATTTTGGTCTCTTCATCATAGACACCTTTAAGAAGTTTTGAGATTTTAAAAAATTTTCATTTTATTAATTTCTTATAAAATAAAAAATATCAACAAGGCCATAGGGTAAGAGAGGTACAATTCCACACAATTCCCACCACTTAGAGTTCTGTATCCCATCCCTCCCTTGAAAGATTTTCTATTCTTTAACCCTCTGGGAGCATGGGCCCAGGATCATTATATGGTGCAGAAGGTAGAAGGTCTGGCTTCTGTAGTTGCTTCTCTACTGAACATGGGCTTTGGCAGGCTGGTCCATACTCCCAGCCTATTTCTATCTTTTCCTAGTGAGGCAGGGTTCTGGAGAGGTGGGGTTCCAGGGTACATTGTTGGTGTCATCTGCCCCAGGGAAGTCAGGTTGGCATCATGGCAGTATCTGCAACTTGGTGGCAGAGTAATGAAGGGTTGACATCCCATGCCTGGCATCTCTGGACACAATCCAAAGTGAATATGTTGAGGTGTTACTGGTTGCATTGATTAGGCTGAAATCAGCAGATGCAGTATCAATTGGTATGGATCGATAGAATCATGCTAGAAAACAAGGCACACTCCAGAGGTTCCAGGACTGGGAGAAATATGGGTTTTATAGAGGAAGTGGGAGGTTCCTGCTGTCTTAGGGTTTAAAAAGGCAATAGATTATTATTATAATCAAGTTATTTGGAAATTTGATTGACTTTGGAAATTCCATTGCTAGGATTTTTAATCCTCAACATATGCTCCTCTAGGAAAGCAGCTTTTAGTTTTATCTCTTCAATTGACATCTGTGACAGACACATGTGGTGACCACCTGGCTCACTTCCAAGGTTACCCAGGAAGCATGACATTTTGCTTGGGGGCTGGAATTACATTTTTTTCTTTCCCTGAGGAAGTAGTTCAGAGTTGTTCACAGGGAAAACCTGATCACACCATTTTGATTTTTTAAAAGGAAATCATTTGCAAACATGGACAATTAAATTGTGATAATTACAACTTCTTCCCAGCCTATTTTTAGCTTTCCATTGAGAGCTATGACCAGAAGCCTTCCTTTAACCAGTCTCTTATGAGCACACTTGATTGTAAATACTTTCTTGGGCCTTAGTCTTTTAAAGAATTTTATTTGTGATTTATACGATTTTCAGGTATAATTCTTATAAAATTATAATGGCATTATAATTATAATGGCATTATAAATTATATATTAATGATGGTATTATGAATTATAATGGTCTAATTCTGCACCGTTTCCACCACCAAAGATTTGTGTCCTCACCCCACTCCCACCAGTAACCAATATAGTTCTCCCTAAGTCATAGATAGGGGTTGATTATATATATATTTTTTCTTTTAAAATTAATATTTATATATTACATGAGTGCAATCATGCCACAGTTGTCCTTCACTTCCTTCACTAAGCATTAAGCACCACCAGTTCCATTCATTTTGTCCTGAAGGACACAATATAGTCTTTTGTCAACTGTTAAGTAGTACCACAGGCTGAGTATATGTCCTGTGGCTTCATATATATATAATAAAATGTAGATAAGACCATAGGATAAGAGGAGTACAATTCCACACAATTCCTACCACCAGAGTTTTGTATCCCATCCCCTCCATTCTTCCTCCTCCTCTTTTTCTTCTACTTATTGAGATTCAAATGAGTGGTTTTTATTCCACTGTTAAAGGCCTCCTCATACTCTAAGTATTCTCATAAGGTTTTCTTTTTTTCCCAATATTTTAAACTTTTAATCAGTAAAATGAAAAGGCATGTATGAGAGAAGCATGTGGGCCATTTGGGGAAAGATGGATGACCCATGAGGAA
This sequence comes from Erinaceus europaeus, assembly GCF_950295315.1. Taxonomy (NCBI): domain Eukaryota; kingdom Metazoa; phylum Chordata; class Mammalia; order Eulipotyphla; family Erinaceidae; genus Erinaceus; species Erinaceus europaeus. Next base: position 54,629,910 of record NC_080167.1, read on the forward strand.
GTTCCAGTCTATTTTTATTTACTTCTAAAGCTGCACATTCGTGTCCTTTATAGACTTTGTGGCAATCACTCAACTCTGTCATTGGAACATAAGGTGCCCAGAAAATGGCACCTAAGCAAATGAGTGTGTGCTGCTCCTAATAAAATTTTATAATAACACCCAACACTCATGTCCAGTGGAGAAAAAATTACAGAAGGCAGACCTCTCACCTTCTGCACCCCACAATGATCCTGGGTCCATACTCTCAGAGGGATAAATAATAGGCAACTTTCCGAAGAATGGAGGGGATGGGACATGGAACTGTGGTGGTGAGAACTGCATGGAATTGTACCCCTCTTATCCTACAGTACTGTCAATCATTTGACAATGAAAATTGCCAAAAAAAGTTTTGTAACAAGTTGGCCAGGACTGTATTTTTCAGACCAGGCTCTAAGTCAGTACTCTTTCTCTTCCCACATTATTTCTGTGACGTCTACAATGTATCACCCTCTCTTTTCTGTGCTAATTCTGACACATATTTCATTCACTCCTGAACATATGATGCTATTCTATTGACATTTCTGCAACTGCTGTTTCCCTTCAGTTTGATATCTCAAAACATCACCCTAGGTCTCCTGTCTTAGTTCAGCCTATGGTGGCATTATTTTTATAGAAAAGTGCATTTTCCCCTCATTATAAAAAAGAGAGAATCACTGAGTTTATGAATTTTACAGTCAGCAGTAATAATTGCCAACTAGAGCAAGACTTCTAATTAACAAGCAAATTCCAAATTCTAAATGGGATGTTGGGCTACTTAATTTGATCTGTTGCTTTTCTAACTCCTCTCCTGGAAGTCTTGGGCTTAGCTTGCTCCCCAGCTTGTCAATTTCCTTTTGTCTAATCTTGGTCATGCTCTGGGTCATGTTAATTACTCCCATTATTTTGTCTGTTTCTCTCAGGCAAAGGACCTCTTGACCTCCACAGTTCAAAGGATGTCAAAATCTCCCTGACCCCTAGGTTAACTAGTTTTATCTCCTAGACAATAAAAGAAATAATGATGGTAACTTTTTTTCAGGCATAGCTCTCTCTATCCTGCCTTCAACCTTGGTATAGTAGTACATTAAAATTCTAGCAAATGACACAAAAGTATAGTCAGTAGCCCATTTTCACCAGAAACATGAAGTCCAGAAACAAGATGAAAGTATTGTGCTAGAGGATGATAGGTCAAGATTGAAGTAGTAAATGGTAAAGCATTCAGCCAGCTGGTATCTAAGTGCTATCTCCCCTCTTGGCCCAAATTTCCAGATGTTTTCCCACAGCCTAGTGTCTACTGGTCATGATCAGACCTGGAAGTTGTGAACAAACTCTCACCAAGCTAATAAGAGGAAGCTTAGGCAGGATTTTTCACTCTTGGTGCTACATCAGCTTCTGTGATAACTAATTATCACAAACCTAAGGTTTAATGCAACATAACTCTATTATCCTACAGTTCTTCAGATCAGAAGTCCAAAATCAGTTTTGCCAAGCTAAAATTAAGACAGTAGTTGCAAAGCAGGTTGTGTAGTGGTAGAGCATGGGACTTGGAAACATGAGGGCTGAGTTTGATCCCTGGAACTACATATGCCAAAGTGTTGCTCTGGTTCTCTCTCATAAATAAACATTTAAAGACAAATTGAAGGGAACTGCAAAGCTAATTCCTTTGTGAGGCTTTAAGGAGAAATATGCTTTCTTGCCTTTCCCAAGTTCTAAATGTCACCTATAATCCTTGACTTGTGGCTCCTTCTTCCATCCTCAAGGCAGCATAAAAGCATCCTCAAATTTTGTCTAATACTATCCTTTTGCCTCCCTTATTCACTTACAAGAACCCTGATGATTACATTGGGCCCACTCAGGTAATCTAAGATACTCTTCCAATCACAGGGTTAAATGATAAATGACCTTAATTCTATCTACAACTTTAATTTCTCCTTTGTGATCTCACAGAACACACTTACAGGCTCTAGGAATTAGAATCTTTTGTGGGGCTATTATGATTCAATAATTGAGAGTCTGGAGGCAACCTTATGCATAATAAGTCAACATTCCTAGACTCTATAATTAAAAATGAAAGTTAATACAAAAACACTTTAGGTAGAAAATGTAATGACTTATCCATGCATATCAGACTGGTATTATGTTTATCCATAGAACAAACATGAAAGAGACTGGTCTGCATACTACTAGGAAAAAAGAAGATTCTAGCAACCCAAGGAAGATGTCTCCACCTAAGGTGTCATCCATCCATCAAGGATCATGGAATCATTACAAATATGAAAGATACTAAAAATATATTCCAAGAACCTCATGCAAAGAAATATTCAAGAAAAAAACTTTTGGACAAACAATAAAAAAATCAATAGTGGTTAGATAGTAAAGACAAAAAAAGAAAACAATGATCTATAGTGAACCTTGAAAATTATAAATTATTCCATCTAAATGAAGGATGGTAATATATGAAAATTATAAACTTCTTTAACTGGACTTCTTTGTAGAAATTTAATTTATAATTTTATTTGACGAGAAGTCTTGAGAAGACTTAGGGTCTCAAGGGTTGTGTTGATATTGATCTTATTAGCAAGAGAAAAAAGATGAAAAGTTTTACATCTTGTTGGCCACTAGACAACTCTCAACAGTCAGCGAGCGGTAGAACAATGAGAAAGGTTCATGGTCTTTAAGATTACTTCAACTCAGAAATGCCCTTTGACAGTCATAAGGAAAAAGAAGCTTCTTCAGAAATATAAGAATCTGGTTATCAGGCTTTTAAATATTATGTTCTAACCACAAACTTGAGACCATTGTTACAGGATATTGATTTTGTTCACTTCAGCTGTAAATTAATTCATCAGACTTGTGAGAAATAACCTACCACCTAGGATGTGAACTTTCTGGCCTTGTGATTATGAATCTACCACATTGCATGTACTTCTGTTTACCAAGAACTTTAAAAATAAGAGCAGTTCACTTCCCAACAGCTACAAAAGTAATTTAAGTTGCCACAGGTAAAACTGATCCATACCCAGCAGATTTCCTTAATACTGTGAGTAAAATGCTAATATTAATCTTGTACCAGTCTAAAAAAGCAAAACTGGGACTGTGCTGTGGTGCACCTGGTTAAGGGTACATAGTACTACGGGTAAGAACCCATGTAAGGATGCAGGTGTGAGCCCCAGGCTCTCCACCTGCAGTGGGGAGCTTCAAAAGCGGTGAAGCAGGTCTGCAGGTATCTATCTTCCTCTCTCCCTCTCTGTTTCCCCCTGCTCAATTTCTCTCTGTCAAATAAAAAATAGAAAAAAAAATGGCTGCCAGAAGCAGTGGATTTGTAGTGCTGGCACTGAGCCCCAGTGATAATCCTGGAGGCAAAGAAAAAAAAAAAAACTTAGCAATTGAATAAAATTCTTTTTTTTTTTTTTTGCCTCCATGGTTATTGCTGGGGCTTGGTGCCTGCACTACAAATCCACTGCTCCTGGAGGCCATTTTCCCCATTTTTGTTGGCCTTATTGTCATTATTATTGTTGTCATTGCTGTTATTATTGTTGGATAGGGCGGAGAGAAATGGAGAGAGGAGGTGGAAGACAGAGAGGGGGAGAGAAAGATAGACACCTACAGACCTGCTTCACTGCCTGTGAAGTGACCCCCACAGCAGGTGGGGAGCTAGGGGCTCAAACCAGGATCCTTATGCCAATCCATGTGCTCTGCACCATGTGTGCTCAACTTGCTGCACCACACCTGACCCTCAACTGAGTAAAACTTTAATAATAAATGAGGGAATCAGGAGATAACTCACCCAGATAACTCACACTTTATATGCACAAGGACACAGGTTTGAACCCCCAGTTACCACACAGATGCCATGCAAACAAGAGAATTCATAAGTAGCTCAGCAGTGTTATGGTGTCTTTCCTTCTCTCTCCCTCTCCCCCCTCTTTCTCTCTCTATCTCTGCCTCAAGTGTTATCCCTGGAGCTCAGTGCCTGCACTATGAATCACTGCTCCTGTGGCCATTTTTTTTTCTTTTTGAGAGGACAGAGAGAAACTAAGAGAGGAGATAGATAACTGATAGATAGATAGATAGATAGATAGATAGATAGATAGATAGATAGGAAGAAAGATAGACACAAAAAGACAGACACCCGCAGACCTGTCTATCTTCCCTCTTGGAAAGCAACCCCCCTCCAGGTGGGAAGCCAGGGGCTTCAACCAGGATCCCTGCTTGGGTCCTTGCACTTCACACTATGTGTGCTTGACCTGATGTGTCATCACCCAACTCCCTATTTCCTTCTCTCGATCCCTCTCCCTGTCCCTGTCTCTCTCTCTCTCTCTCTCTCTCTCTCTCTCTCTCTCCTCCTCCTCCTCCTCCTCTATTTGGAAAGAAAAGAAAAAAGAATCCACTGGGAACAGTGGACTTGCACAAATCCCCAGAGACGTCCTAGCAGAAAAAAAAAAATTCATGCAGTGGTACACTTGGTAGAATACACATACTGTCATGTATGAGGTCATGGGTTCTAGTCCCTCGTACCCACCTACAGGGGGGGGAGCTTCACTAGCTGTGGAGCAGTGTCGCAGATGTCTCTCTTTTTGTCTATGACTCTATAAGAAATATATTTTTAAAATGAAATAAAAGGCCACAGGGAGTGGTGGAGTCATTGTGCAGATCCCAAGCCCCAGTGCTAATCGTGAGAGCAAAAAGGAAATCTAAATGTATCTACTTTCTGGTGCAGTGAAGCAACAGCAAATATGAAATAGAAAGGAACAGTGTCTCAGTTCATGTATTAGTGAAAAATGATACTTTTACTATAAATGTACTTGTCCACAAAGAGACAGAAGTGCATTTTCAAAACTGGAAATGTTATTGGGCTGGTGGGTAGGTAGTTCACCCAGTACAGTACACAGCTTACTATTGGTGACCCTGGGTTTGATCCCTGACACTGCATGGAAGCAACATGAATACCACATGGGGGCTCATAGTGGAGTGGAGTAGACATACGCTGTCTCTCCTCTTTCTGTCTGTCTTCCTCTCTCTCCTTTTAATTTTTATTCAAAGAAATAAATAATTATAAATTGGGTCAGAGAGGTTGCTCAATGGTATCATTCATCCCCTCCTCTCTTCCTGTCAAGATGAAAAAAGGAAGTAATGGATTGACACATTCTCTGATCATAAACAAACATTAAGTATTCCTGTTACTCAGAAAGCAAGATATTCACTTCTAAATATGATGTGGACAGAAGAGAAAAATCAAATGAAATCATGAACTATAGAGAACACAATAAAAGGAAGCTACCACATTTTAAAGTCTCTGGGCCTAGTGGAATATTATAACCGTGAATGCTACATTTAAGTGTTCAAGATCAACCTCAGACTTGATATTTCAATACCAGGAGACTTCACAAGATTCTGAAAAGTAAATGCACTCACAGGGTATATCACAAGAAAAATATATGGTTTAAGATCAGCAAGGGAAAAGGTGCATGGGATGAAGTCCAGGAGAAACCAGGTGCATATTTCCATATCCTCTCCCAGTAGCGTCACAGATGCAGTTAGTTCTGCCACCAGTGATGTGTGGTAATGTACAGAAGGTCCTGTCAGCAAGGCTCAGGGAAGCTCACTTGAGCCTTGGTGTCTAGGGTTTCACTTCAGTCCGAAGCATAGGCATGGTGTCTGCATGGCTGAACTCAGATTCCAACACTCCCATCCCAATGCAAAAATAGGTTTCACACACAGAGAAAAAATATATATCACTATCTTGGTATCACATGGTCCAATCCCTTGGGTATGAAAAAGCACTCTACTTAGGTATAATATTCTAAAGGTTCAGAACTCATCTCCCAGGAGCCAGCTCAGGGTGAGTCCTGAAGTGTGGTCCTTCATGAGAATGTGCAAAGCTTGAGCAGTCAGACCTGCTGAGTCAGGACTTTCATGTACGTTTGTAATTATAGAGTAAAAATAAAATAACTTTAAGAAGCAAGGAACAAAAGGAAAAGCAAAGCAGAATATCATTAAACTAAAAATAGAATAAATCACAAAGCTAGGTTGAAGATATCCCCTATTCAAGTACTAAGGAAGCCCACGTTTGCTGAGTTTCCAAGTTCAGATGAGAGTGGTATTCAAGATGGTATATCTTTAGACTGATGTTCTCTCAAAGCCAATTTATTAAAAATGTCAATAATAAAAACAGACTATCATAAGCTTAGTCAAAAAAAGGAGAGAGAATAGACATTGTAACTGATGTCACCAAAATAAGATGATTGAATAGCATAGAGGAAAAAGAAAAATTCCTATAAAAATAAAACCTGCCAATATTGAGTCACAAGGAGATAGAAAGCTTAAGATTACCATTAATCAATACAAATCTTGAATAAGTAAACAACTTCTCAAAGAAGTGGGAACACTTCCAAAATTCATTTTCAGCATTACTCTGAAACCAAAACCAGAAAAAGACACAGCAAGAAAAGAAAATTAGAGGCCTATACCCTTGAAAATGAACATGGATGCAAGAACAATTCTCAACAACATGACAGCAAATTGAACTAAATAGCACATTAAAAAGATCATGTACCATGACCAAGTGAGATTTATCCTTAAATTGAAAGGATGGTTCAACACATGAAAATCAGTGTGGCACTACAGTCTAGACTAAAAGATTAAAACCATACACTCAAGTAACCAGATGCAGGAAAAAAAAAGTTCACAAAGTGTGTGTGTATGTATGTGTGTGTGTGTATGTGTGTGTGTATGTGTGTGTATGTTTGTGTGGTGTGAGATAGAGAAGGTGGAGAGAGAGGAGAAAGAGAGAGACACTCAATAACAACTGAAATAGTAATATAAGAAGTGTACCTTAAGGAGCCAGGGGGTAGCATACCTGGCTGAGTGCACATGTTACAATGCACAAGGACCCAGGTTTGAGCCCCTGGTCCCCACCTGCTGTGGGAAAGCTTTGCAAGTGGTGAAGCAGTGCTAAAAGTGTCTCTCTAAGAAATTGAGAAGGGGTAAGAACGAGAGAGAAAGAGACACAGAGATATCACTTGTGAAGCTTTCCTACTGCAGGTAGGGACCAGGGGCTTGAAACCGGGTCCTTGCAAATTGTAAGGGATACAGAACTTTGGTGGTGGGCGTGGTGTGGAACATACACTGTAATCTTACAATCTTGTAGCATACCATTAATAACATTTTTTTTAAAAACTGTCTCTCTCTTCCTCTCTATCTTCCCCATACCTCCTTATTTCTCACTGTCTCTATCCAAAGCAGAATTTGAACTGGAGCTGGTATACTGCACCAAAGTAAAAGACTCTGGGGTGGAAAGAGGGTTTGGATCCTGGAACATGATAGCAGAGGAAGACCTAGTGGGGGTTGAGTTGATATGTGGAAAACTGATAAATGTTTTTTACTGTCAACTGTTTAATCCCCAATAAACCATTAATCCTCAATAAAGAAATATAAAAACAAATAAAATTACACTTACCAATAAAATGTTGAAAGCTTCCCCTCTACAACTAGAAGCAAGATGAAGGTACTCGTTCTTTATGTGTGTGTGGCACTGGGGATTGATCCCAGGACTTCATACATAACTAATACCACTGCTGAGTGACCTCCTTTGGTCTTTTATTTTTTCATTTTTTAGGAAGGCCACCACACTACTGTTTGACCATTCACTGAGTGGATGTGGTTCTTCTTCTAGCGTTTGCCCTTCTTCCGTAGCCAGTCAACAGCGTCAGGTTGAGCCTGATGTAAAGTTTCGAGACCTCCTTTGAATCTGGAGAGGTGGCAGTCGTAGACTATGTGGGTCATAGTCTGTCTGGAGCTGCAGGGGCAGTTCGGGTCGTCTCTGGCTCCCCAGCAATGGAACATAGCGGCACACCGGCCATGGCCTGTTCGATAGCGATTGAGGAGGGCCCAATCATAACGTGCTAGGTCAAAGCCGGGTTGACACTTGCAGGGGTCTGTGATGAGGTGTTTGTGGATGTGGTGTTACGGCTGGACTCCAGGGCTTCATAAATGGAATATCTGCTCTACTGAATGGGCTATTGCCTAGCCCCTGGATGCTCATTCTTGCTACTCCCACATACCTTAATATTAAGTCCTACACCAAATTAAAAAGCTTCTGCACAACAAAAGAAATCACTACCCAAACAAAAGACCCATTACAGAATGGGAGAAGATCCTTACATGTCATATATCAGGAAAGAGGCTAATAACCAAAATATATAAAGAGGTCACCAAACTCAACAACAAGAAAACAAATGACCCCATCCAAAAGTGGGGAGAGGATATGAACAGAATATTTACCACAGAAGAAATCTGAAAGGCCAACAACAATTGCTCCAAGTCATTGATTGCCAGAGAAATGCACATAAAGACAACAATGAGATACCAATTCACTCCTGTGAGAATGTCATACATCAGAAAAGGTAGCAGCAGCAAATGTTGGAGAGGTTGTGGGGACAAAGAAACCCTCCTGCACTGCTGGTGGGAATGTAAATTGGTCCTACCTCTGTGGAGAGCAGTCTGAGAAGGCTCTCAGAAGGCTAGAAGTTGACCTACCCTATGACCCTGCAATTCCTCTCTTGGGGATATATCCTAAGAAACCCAACACACTCATCCAAAAAGATTTGTGTCTACCTATGTTCATAGCAGCACAGTTTGTAATAACCAAAAGCTGGAAGCTACCCAGGTGTCCAACAACAGACGAGTGGCTGAGCAAGCTGTGGTCTATATACACAGTGGAATACTATTCAGCTATTAAAAACGGTGACTTCACCATTTTCAGCCCATCTGGGATGGAGCTTGTAGAATTTGTGTAAGTGAGAAAAGTTAGAAACAGAAGGATGAATATGGGATGATCTCACTCATAGGCAGAAGTTGAAAAACAAGATCAGAAGAGAAAACACTAAGCAGAACTTGAACTGTGGTTGGTGTATTGCACCAAAGATTCTGGGGTGGGTAGTGGGGAGAATATAGGTCCAAAAAGGATGACAGAGGACCTAGTGGGGGTTGTATTGCTATGTGGAAAACTGAGAAATGTTATGCATATACAAACTATTGTATTTACTTTCAGCTATAAAACATTAGTCCCCAATAAAGAAATAAAAGAGTAGATTTAAGAGTGTCCTTGCCTGTTGATTTTTTTTTTTTTGGATCTATACTTAGTGAGAGCACAATTAACTTCCATCTCTCTCTTTTCCCCTACTTGTTTAACTGCATTAAGTGTCTCTTTTTTATGCTTATGTGTATGCATGCACACACACACCTAAAAAAAAAGCCCTAGAGAACTACTTTAAGAGATAAAATTTACAAGGATTTTGGGGCCAGGTGGTTGCACACCTTGTTGAGCACACATGTTACAATGTGCAGTGATCCAGGTTCAAGCCCCCAGCTCCCACAGGCATGAGGAAAGCTTCACAAGTGGTGAAGCAGTGATGCAGGCGCCTCTCATGTCTTTTTCACCCTCTGTCCCCCTCTTTCTTGATTTCTGGCTATCTCTACCCAATAAGTAAATAGAGATTATAAAACGTTATAAAATAATAATTTGTAAGGATTTGGAGGTTAGATCAAAAACCAAAAATATTTAGAGGAAAACACTGGCAGAAATCTCCTTTGATCTAAGTTTCAGAAGCATTGTCAATGACTGAAATCCAACTGCAAGGAAAACAAAAACAAAAATAAACCAGTAGAACTACATCAAATTGAAAGCCTGTGCATGGCAAAAGGGACCACCACCCAAAGAGACTCCTTACCAAATGAGAGAAAATCTTTACATGCCATAATCAGACAAAAGTCTAATAATAAAAATACAGAGAGTTCACAAAACATATCACTAAAAAATAAATTACTCTATCCAAAAGCGGGGGAATGTTATTGGATCTGCTGTTCAGAAGACCCTTTCTATTTGTCTTCGTTTGAAACTAGATATTATAAAACCTTTCAACTTTGAAGTTGAAAGGTTTTATAATATACACATATTACATATTACAATATGCACATATTACAACATAATATGCACATATTACAACATAATGCATCATGTCACTTAAGCATAATCAAGAATAATTGGGGAGTCGGGCGGTAGCACAGAAGGTTAAGCGCATGTGACGTGAAGCACAAGGACTGGCTTAAGGATCCTGGTTTGAGCCCCGGCTCCCCACCTGCAGGGGAGTCGCTTCACAGGCGGTGAAGCAGGTCTGCAGGTGTATGCCTTTCTCTCCTCCTCTCTGTCTTCCCCTCCTCTCTCCATTTCTCTCTGTCCTATCCAACAACAACAACAACTACAACAATAATAACTATAACAATAAAAAAACAAGGGCAACAAAAGGGAAAATAAATAAATAAATATAATTTTTTTTTAAAAAAATGTTGATAAGGGGAGGGGGGATAGCTTAATGGTTATGTCAAAAGCTCTCTTCGCCTGAGGCTGCTAGCTTCATTTCCCCAGCATCACCAAAGGTCAGAACTGTGCAGTACTCCGGTTAAACAAACAAAAGTGAATACCCGCAATGTTATTTCAACCCAGTGGTTAGGGTGCACCTGTTACAAATAACAGGAAAACCAACCCCCGTGATTCAAGTAAGGAACTTGGTGCCTTTGGCTCCAGCAAGAAAACATCCAGGAAGAGTCTAGGCTGCAAGTGTAATTTGATCCAGGAGCTGGCTTTGCTCCTCCTCATTTATAAAGGGTGTGGCTGCCTTGTCTCCCGTGATGTGGAAAGAAGGCTTTAAGACATGTTTCTTCACCACCATTCAGGAAAGATTGACAGCAGAGTCACTACTGAAATAAGTTTAGATTTGCTCTGATTGAATGGATCATATTGCCTAGTAACTATAGTGGCAGCCGTGTGGTGCTGCACACAGTAAGGTGCATATATTGTCATGCACAAGAACCTGGGTTCAAGCCCCTGGTCCCCACTTTCAAGTGAGCAATTGGTGAGCAGTGAAGCAGTGCTGCAGGTGTCTCTACCTCTTCCTCTCTATCTTCCTCTTAGCTCTCATTTTCTGTAGGTCACTACCAAAAAAGGAAAAGAAATATTTTAAAAAAGGGGGGGATAGCCACCAGGAGTGGTGGGTTCATTGTACAAGCACCACTGGGCTCTAATAATACCCCTGGTTATTATTAGGCTATTATTATTAGGTTATTATTAGGCTGCTGACTATGATAACATCACCCCAGAACTCATTCTTAACTTCGGCCCCGCGGCAAAGAAGTGGCTCACTACATTCCTGTCCCACATCCTGGAATCCAAATCTATGCCCAAAAGTTGGCGTCGTGCGAAGATAATAGCAGTGTTGGGTCTTTCTTTGAAACCAAAGAAAGACCCAACACTGGCCGCCAGCTATAGACCAATTTCTCTCCTCTCCGTGTGTTACAAACTCCTTGAGAGGCTGCTTCTGTCACGTATTTCTCCTCTTACAGAGAAATTCCTATCACCCACCCAAGCTGCTTTCCGCCCAGGAAGATCTACCTGCGAACAAGTCCTGGCCCTCTCAACTTACATTGAAAATGGATTCCAGAAGAATTTAAAGACGGGTGCTGTCTTTGTTGATCTCACAGCAGCCTATGACACGGTCTGGCACCGTGGTCTCCTAGTCAACATCTCAAGATGCCTACCTCCATGGGTGGCCAACACTATATCGTTTCTTCTTCAAAACAGAAGATTCCGGGTGCATCTGGGTGACAAGTCTAGCAGATGGAGACTTGTCTCAAGTGGCCTCCCCCAGGGCTCTGTTCTGGCTCCTACGTTATTTAATATTTACATCAATGACCTCCCAGAAACTTCTTCAAGGAAGTTCATCTACACCGATGACATCTGCTGTGCAACTCAGGCATCCAAGTTTGACATCCTCGAGGAAACACTCACGAAAGACATGTCTCTGATATCTGATTACTGTAAAAAATGGCGACTAATCCCTAGCACTGCAAAAACGGTATCATCTGTTTTCCATCTACACCATGCCTCGGCCTCACGTGAGCTTAATGTGCAGCTTGATGATACGAGAATCCGGCATGAAGCCCCACCAGTCTATCTTGGCGTTACTCTCGATCGCTCCCTGTCATTTCACGAACATTTCATAAAAACTGCAGCAAAGGTGGGCGCGAGGAATAACATCATTGCAAGACTGGCCAGCTCCTCATGGGGCGCGAGCGCTTCCACACTAGGATCATCATCTCTGGCATTATGCTATTCCACTGCAGAATACTGTGCCCCAGTATGGTTCCGTAGCCCCCATGTCCACTTGGTCGATTCCAAATTATATTCCTCCATGAGGATAATTTCTGGAACCATCCGTTCCACCCTGGTTCCATGGATGCCAGTTCTTAGGAACATCGCCCTGCCAGATATTTGTCGGGATGTGGCATCATCTAAGTTCATTCCCCATGTCTACGCTCGACCGGACCTGCCAATATACGCGGATATCTTCGCCCACCCTGTTCAACGCTTGACATCTCGTCATCCAATCTGGTCTCCTACGCCTACACCTAACTTCTCTGTTCCAGACTCTTGGAAACAGAGTTGGCAGTCAGCCGAGGTAAAGAACAAACAGCTCATCACAGACCCCTGCAAGCGTCAACCCGGCTTTGACCTAGCACGTTATGATTGGGCCGTCCTCAATCGCTATCGAATAGGCCATGGCCGGTGCGCCGCTATGTTCCATCACTGTGGAGCCAGAGACGACCCGAACTGCCCCTGCGGCTACAGACAATGACCCACATAGTCAATGACTGCCACCTCTCCAGATTCAAAGGAGGTCTCGAAACTTTACATCAGACTCAACCTGACGCTGTTGACTGGCTACGGAAGAAGGGCAAACGCTAGAAGAAGAAGATAACCCTGGTTGCAAAACAACAAACTACAGTGACAACAAATGTTCTCTGAGTACTTAATATGTGCTAGAAATTCTAAGTGTTTTTGCTAAACTAACTCTTTAATACTCATAGAAGAGGAACAGGACTACAACCCTGATTGCTAATTTAGTCAAATTAACAAATTCTCAGACTGAAGGTAAGCCAGCCTCCTTCTGCTTCCTGAAGTGTTGAGTATCAAGGAAACAGCCACAGTACAAACTACAGGATTGTCTCTGAAAAAGTATGCCTGTGTCTTACTTCAGTATTTCTTACTGGTCAAGCTTAATAAAGGTTTTTTTTTAAAAAAAAAAAATAGATGCAATAGTGCTCTTGATCTATTCAATAAATTGCTTTTTCTCCTAAATGTGATTTTCAATGTCACAGTATTATTTTTCTCTTTGCAAGTACAGATGCCATCAGAAATCACATTGGGAAACTAGAGTTTCCAGAAAATCATTCCCAAACATTTTATTAGTCTTCTCTCTGCAACATATAGTGACCCCCCCTTTTTAAAAAATTTATTTATAAAAAGAGAACCCTGACAAAAAAAAGCATAGGATAAGAGGGGTACAACTCAACACAGTTCCCACCACCAGAACTCTGTATCCCATCCCCTCCCTTGATAGCTTTCCTATTCTTTAACCCTTTGGGAGTATGGACTAAGGGACATTATTGGGGTGCAGAAGGTGGAAAGTCTGGCTTCTGTAATTTGTTCCCCGCTGAACATGGGTGTTGACAGTTTGGTCCATACTCCCAGCCTGTCTCTCTCTTTTTCCCTAAGGGTGGGGCTCTGGGGAAGAAGTCATACAAATGACTTCTTTTAGGCTAGATTCCCTAAGAAACAGATTTTTGTGACAAAGAGTGACATGAAAATAGTGTATTTGGGGTGACATGGGGAATCAAAAAAGGAGGCATTTAACAATGGTGGGGAACTCTAGGAAACAACAGAAATTTCAGAGAGTTGTCCCTACTTAAGAAGTGAGAGAGGTCTCAGCAATAGCTTGTAGAGGACTGCTTCTGGCAAGTATTCACTCCCCTGTCTGTATGGAGGCAGAGAGAATCCAGTCAAGGAAGCTTCCTCTAAAGGAATGTAAATGTTGACTGCTGGAAGTCCAATGGGCAACTGGACAAAGTTGAAGTCTGAGGAGATGTGGCAGGATAATAAATGCCCACCAGTGGAGATATAACTACAGAAATACTGATAACTTCATACTACATATAAGTGTAGAGCCAACTAAAATGACTTAGGGGGCCTGGGGGACAGCTCACCTAAAATAATACACAATTTTGCATGCTCAAGGGCTTGGATTCAAGCCCCTAACCACCACAATGAGAGAACCAGGCAAAGGAGAAGCTTTAAGAACAGTGAAGTTGTGGTGTGATGTCTCTCCTTCACTGCCTCTATCTTAAAAAGGTCTTCTAGAAACAGTAGAATTATGCAGACATGAATGACCAACAAAAACCCTGGCAGCAGTAGATAATAGCTAGATAAAAATTTATCAACTCTGGTGGCTGAAAAGAGAGTTAACATATAAAGCCAAACAAGTTGTTGACTAATCATGAACCTAAAGGCTGGAGTAGTGCAGATTAAGAGTGTGTGTGTGTGGGTCCTCCATTTTGTAGGTAGCTAGTAGGCATATTTTAGTTATATTCCAAAGGGCCTGTGGCTCTACTAGGGGTTTTTTTTTCTCTTTTCCCTGAACCTGCAATCTGATATGCAGGTGGATCCAAGTTATTGTCTGGAGAGAAGATGTCATGGCTGGAAAAAGGACCAGAAAGCTGGATCTGGGAAGAGAGTAGCTCCCAAATATGGGAAAGGTGTATAAATATTTTTGACTGTAAACCCCATCAACTGGATGTGATCTGGGGCCCATATTCAGCTTAGGAGCCTATGTGACCTCTGCATCCCTGTGGATCTGAGCTCACATTCTGTGGTCATGAGTAGGAACATTCCAAGTTGCCCCAATATCAGGATCCATCTTCCTCAGGTGTAGCATAGAGTATGTTGTCCAGCCTCCCTTCGGAGGATGGAACATTCTCTACTGATGACACTAGCATGATGCCAACCAGACATCGCTGGACAGACAAGCCCACCAATGTGTCCTGGAGTTCTTTTTCCCCAGAGCCCTTCCTCACTAGGCTGGAAGTATGGATCGACCTGCCAATGCCCATGTTCAGCGGGGAAGCAATTACAGAAGCCAGACCTTCCACCTTCTGCATCTTACAATGACCTTGGGTCCATACTCCCAGAGGGATAAAGAATAGGAAAGCTATCAGGGGAGGGGATGGGATACAGAGTTCTGGTGGTGGGAATTGTGTGGAGTTGCACCCCTCTTATCCTATGGTTTTGTCAGTGTTTCCTTTTTATAAATAAATTAAAATAAAAAAGAAAGAAAAAATTCATCAATTCTGAAGGATTTCTTAATTTCTTTACTAAGTGAAAAAAACAAAATATGAAGATGTGTATAAAATGATTTTTGCATTTTACTAGTGTGTATTTGTTTATTTAAAAAACAATCTGTATCAAAGAAAGGTACAGCAGCTTGTCACACTAGTTAGCCAGTTGGTGGCAGGGAGAGGTGGGAACAATGCTGATATATGAGAAGTGAGGAGGGAGGGAGAGAGAGAGAAAAAGAGAGAGTGAGAGAGAGAGAAGAGAGGTGGCATAGGAGAGATTCCTATGACTAAATAAAGCCTACAGAATTCATCTCTCTCTCTCTCTCTCTCTCTCTCTCTCTCTGTATCAGGAAGTACATAAAGCTGGAGAGGAGGCTCAGCAGGCAGAATGCATTCCTTGCACTCATGTAAGGCCCAAATTTATATCTCTACCCCACATATAATGGTTATGTACTCTGTTGAAATAAATGAGATAAATATGTAAATTTAAGCTGAGGGGATGGGACCATAGCTTAATGGTTCTGCAAAAGACTTTTATGCCTATGGCTCCCAAGTCCCAGCTTCAATCCCCATCACCAACATAAACAGAGCTGAAGAGTGCTCAGGCTAAATAAGTAAATGAATTTCAAACATAAGAAACAAATCAAAAGAAAACCTCCAAATTAAAATGCTGTAGGTTAGTGAGATATCCAATTTTAACTTTTTATACTTTAATATTAATTTTAATATGTATTTTATGCTATGATGAGGCTGAAACAAAGCATTTGTTAAAAAAAAAAGAAAAATAAATACATGCAGCAGCATCCATCTGTCATCTATCTATGGGTACATACTGAAGTTTACTTTCTCCTCTAATCCAGGATTAAACAAACAAACAAAAACTAAGAACTCCATAGTCATTTACATTTAGAAAACATTGTAATAAATGAAGAGGCTGTCCCTCTTAAGAACTTTCAGAGCCTTCTGTACACAAAGGTGCATGATAGGTCTTCCAGTACAGGGTCTGGTACAAAATATTTCCTGAACTTATTCAACAATGGAAGTCCACACCTTTGAGGCCGGTGGCGAAGAGTACTTTGAGATGAGTATTCCTGCATCTTCTCCAAATGGGGGGGGGGGGGAGCTACTGAGGGATTTCTGAGCCAGAGAGTAAACATTTTAGGGAAATTAATGTCAACTGATGTGCTAGACATGGTTTTCTTGTCTCAGAGATATAAATCCCAGCCAGGCAGTTGAACATTTCACAGGCCGAGATCACTGGGACATATTTCTTCACTTTGTCACTTGGCTGCTCTTAGTGATTTATATAACTTCACAACTTTGTTGTTTCTTTATGTGTGTGTGGGTCATGGAGAAATGAGGAAAAGAGGTTATCATAGAACAGTCTGCCACAGTGTCTAGGGAGTTCTAAAATCCCTCATGGAAACTCACTAATAAATTTTGCTCTAACTGGTGATACTCTAAAGGGAGTATCACTATAAAAGTCTTCATAAATGGTATTAGCATGCGCTATTATAAACCAGTTTATACTTATCTTTAAATATGCCAGAGATTCAACAATAGTTTAATTTAGTTTTATTTATATCTATCTCAAAGAGAGATCTAGTTCAAGTGGTCCCTGGTCTCTATAGTTTTTTCTATCCTGCTTGAATAAATTAAGATATGCTTTTTTCGACTGTCCCAAGTACTTTAAATAGCAGTTCATGGAAACAACCTAAATGACCACGACTGGCAAAGGAATAAAGAAGATGTGGTCTGTGTACAAAACGAAGTACTATTCAGGCATAAAGGACAATGAGATCCTGCCATCTGCAACAACCTGGATGGACCTATAGGGCATTTTTGTTAAATCAAATAAGCCAAATGAAGAAACACTTCATTATTTCACTCCTTTGTGATATGGAGAAAAAAAGAAATGAACCAAATACAAGAATGAAAATAAAAAAAATATTAGGACTTAGTGGCCTTAAGTTACTTAGTAGTTACCAGAAGGGAAGGGGAAGGTTGGTAGGCTGGAGGTTCATACACTAGGATAAAGGGGAGATGCATGTTAATTCACAATAATACATTTATATAAATGAAAAAATGGGATGACACTTCAACTTTTATTCTACTTTTTATTATATTTTAAAAATGCCACCAGGGTTATTGCTGGGACTCGGTGCCAGCACTACAAATCTACTGCTCCTGGTGGCCATTTATTTTTATTTTTTATGTTTTATTTGACAGGACAGAGAGAAATTGAAAGAAATAGAGTGGGAAAGAGAAAGACTGATACCTGCAGACCTGCTTCATTCTCTGCAGGAGGGGTGTGGGGACTCGAACCCAGGTCCTTATACATGGTGACATGTGAGCTTAACCAGGTGCACTACCACCCTACACCAACATGTCAACTTTAAAACAAGGGAATAATTCTTCACAGCAATCTGGCAATATTTATGACATCTGAACCTAAAATTTTAACTAAGGCCTGATGGCTTTATTTCACAGTGTATTTTTTTCCACTGAAATTCTTCTAAGTTGCAAAAGACATGTACTGAAATACTCCATGCTTTAATTACAGCAGCAGAATGATAGTAAAAGTAACTATTAACAAAATAAAAAATCAGAGTATGTTCATATAATATTCTACTGAAATGAGAGCAATATGCATTAATATGTGTAAATGTCAAAACAATAATATTTAAAGCATGTCATATATATATTATTTATTGGATAGAGACAGAGAAATTGAGAGGAAAGGGGAGGTAAAGAGGGAGAGACAGACACCTGAGATACCTTTACCACTTGTGAAGTTTTTCCCCTGCAGGTGGGTACTGGGGTCTTAAACCCAGGTCCTTGCACATTGCAACATGTGCACTTAACCAGGTCCATCCCCGATCCCTTAAAAACCTATCTTATAAAATAAAAAAGACATCAGTTCAGACCCCTGGAAAAGATCATCAGTAATGCAGGAGCACTATCAGGAGAGTCATCTGTGAGGGATGAAAAGGAGAGGTCAAGCAAGCATAGATATTAAAGGCTACTCTGTAGGGTCAGTCACTATAAAAGGAGGGGAGACAGGCTGAAGAAAGGTAAGTTGGGCAGAGAGGACCTCAGACACAGCACTGCAGTTCAGGGAAGACCACTAGCTTATCAGTGGAGTCCTAGACAAAGATTACCCACTAATAATGTACTGAGCAGAACTCACCTGTAACATGACTCCTGTACTCAATGCAATGGCCTCTCATTGGAGGTCTCTGATTGGGCACTAGGGGATGGCAACTGGAGCTAATTAGCTAATCTCCCCAATGAGTTCTTCTAGAAGAAGGATCTGTGGGAAGACCTTGTAATGCACCAAGGCCATCACCCTTTATAGCCCTATGCCATATTTCACTATCTTTATTAGAATAATTTATTTTGTAGACTATTTTCCTAACTAACTTGTTAGGTTCTTGGGTTTAAGATTTCTTCTTCTTTGAAATGTGCAAAGCTCTGAAATGTTCAAAGGGACATCGAGACTCAAACACAGAACAAGTTGTAGTAATAGTCACTTTCCTAACACATAATGTCTCAAAGTGTCAAGTCAAGATTCCTTTGGCTGTTGTAATCGTTTGGTTCATTGCCCTCGGCACCTTCTGAGCACAGCAGCTGACTGTCCCAACAGCATCTCTTATTTAATGTTTTCATCAGCTACTCCAGCAGTCTAATCAAATGTACTTAGTCTATACTACACTTTCCAATCCATTCACACATTTTATCTGACACTTCATATGAGGAGCATGCATTTTTATATATTCACCAAAAATTTACTACGTGGGGTGGGATGGGGGCATACTAAGTAGAGAGCACATGTTACTATGTGCAAGGACCAGAGTTCAAGCCCCACCCCCAAGAAGGGCCACTTCATGAGTGGTGGAGCAGTACTACAGTGTGTCTCCTTTTGTCTCTGTCTCTCTCTCCATCTCCCTCCCTTTCTGTCTCATGCTCTATGCCTCTGCCCAAAATATTATCAAACACTTGCTGAGCGTGCAAGTCAGGTATATGGCTGGCACATACCACCGAAGGCTTTCAGTAACTATTTCTGATGTGATAAACTATACGCATGTGTATAGTTTACATGTGTAGGTCTTGTATCATATCATATAAACAGACTTCAATGGAAGCTCTAGGCATAATGAGGTAGTGTTAATGACCTCTCTTCTTAATAGTCCTTTGTACAAAAAATAATACAAGGCCAATATTATTGGGGTATATAATTAGGTTTCCTTTATGGGTAAAACTTTCATTTCTTTAAGTCTTATTAAATACTGATTTATAACATTATATGTTTCAAGAGCACAACACTGTAATTCAGTATTTGCATCTTCTACAGTATAATCCCCACCCAAGTCCAATTTCCATCCACCACCATACAGTTGATGTCCTTAATCCATTAATTCACCCAGCTCATTCCCCTCTGGTATTCTTCATTTTGTTCTCATAATCTAGGAGTTTGTGTTTTGGCTTTGTCATCATTTACCTCCCACCTGAGTGAGTGAAAATGTACAGTTTTTATCTTTCTGTCCGACTTATTTCATTTAGCATCAATCTGAGTAGTGTGTACTTAAGTGCATCCATGTGATCACAAATGTCAAGATGTCTGCATTCTTTCTAGCTGAGTACTATTGCATATGTAAGTACACACCACGTCCTTAGCCAATCACTTGCTGCTAGGCACTTAAGGTGCTTCCAAATCTTGGCAATTAAAAGCAGAGCTGCTGGGCTAGTGAGAAGGCTCACATGGACACTGTACCTGCTTTACCATGTATACAAGCCAGGCTTGAGTCTGGCCCTCACTCTATTGGAGGAAACTTTGGAGCTGTGGTATCTTTACCTCTCTTCTATCCCCCGTCTCCTCTCTATTTCTATCTTAAAAAGTACCCCTAGAGCAGTGAAATCCCAAATGCAATGCCTATAACAACAACAAAATGAGAGAGTAGTGCTGTAATGAACAAAAGGGTGTGTGTATAAGTTGGTTTAAGTGTTGATTCGTGTGTATAAGTTGGTTTAAGTGTTGATTAGGAGCTTCCAGCCTGAACCATTTATGAGAAGAATTAAAAGGCAAAATGCCATAATCATGTTTTAGAATACAGTGTAAAAATCCAGAAAATGCTGGTCAAATGGCTCTTTGAAGTAACCACTACTAATGTTTTTCCAGTTAACAGATTAAATTTGTTAAAACACAAAAGGAGGCTTACATGCATGTAAGCATACACATATAAGTAAAGATTTCCTCTGAGATACTAAATTTGTGGATGTTAGGAGTACCATCAGTGTAGTGTTGACACTAAGAAAGGGAAGGAAAACTGACTTTTTAGGAGTGTTATTTTATTTTAAAAGAAACAGTTATTCTTTCTTTTAAGATTCATTTACTTTTATGAAAGAGGGAGAGGGAGAGGGAGAGGGAGAGGGAGAGGGAGAGGGAGAGGGAGAGGGAGAGGGAGAGGGAGAGGGAGAGGGAGAGGGAGATGAAAAGATCAGAGCACTACTCTATTCTGGTATGTGAAGGTAGAGGGATTGAATCCAGGGTTTCTTGAGTCTCTGGTATGTTAAGTTCTGTGTTCCATCACTGCGATATCTCCCCGCCCCAAGAAATGTGTACTTATCTTTCATTTCCCCCAGTCACTTCCATCACATTATGGGGTATGAATCAATCAACATTTAGAAGTTCTTACTAAATCATGTACAGCACAGAGGACCTGCTTCATAAAATAGATCCAAGCTAGAGCTTTTTAATTGTCTATAGTAAAGATCAGATGAGTTGAAATTTATGAATACTGGAGAATTTACAAGCTAAAACTGCAGTGAGAGAATTTAAGAATCTCCTCTATTACATTTGCTCCCTGAGAATTTAAAGTGATCCCTATATTGAAGATATAAGAACTTCATTTTCCTGGGAAATAAAAAAGGAGGAGTGAGCCCTGAGCAAAATTATCTTCAGAAACATCTGACAATGAGTAGCAATTGATTCTTACTACCCCAAGTCACCATTTAATTGGTTTAATTCTTAATAAGTCCCATTAGGGTGATCTAACAAGTAGAGAAGCTAATTTTCAGACTATTCAGAGTTAACAGCATGTTAGTGGTATTACAAGGTCTACCACATTCTGCATTCTATTGGAGACATATCTATGTGCTATAGAATGCCAACGACTCTCTCCCCTCCTAAACTGCAGAAAATAGAAACTTACATCAAGTTGCCATTTCAGTACCTGCAATTCCACTGATCCTTTATTCCAGCACAAGAGCAGATCTGATTTAGCCCCAGTGCAAGTTATTAGGAGATAGTGGTGATTACAAAACTGCTTTCCTCTGGTAGCTATTCTCAGCTTAAAAAATTGATAATCCTTTAAGAAAAATATGCCTGTACTCCCTTTCTTCATACTTCAAATATTTGCCTTGCACCTACTGAATGAAGTCAAATAACATATTGATGAAAATCTCTTGAAATTTTCTCAAGATTGAGATGAAGACCTGCATGGCCTGAAATATTATCATTTCACCTCTCCTCCTCGGGTCTGATTCAAATGAGCTTTGGAGATTGCAGTGCAGTCCCTAGAGGGCCCTACAGGATAGTAAATCCCTATCAAAAAGCCATTGTATGTTAGAATTGGAACTGATTTTATGGGACAGCATGCTTCCATTTAGACAGGTTCAAGCACCACAGAGGAGAATTACTTCTCCCCTCCTTATAAGAATAACAGTGAAACCATTTTTGAACAGTATCCATTGCCAGATATTGCTGTTATTACTTTTATTTTCCCAGAATCATAAAATCATTGTTTCCTGATGACAGCAAACATTTTCACCCTCCCTTCACCTTCACTTCTCCTGTAGAACAAAAATGTCAGAATTCAGAAGGCAACTGGTTCAAAGCATGTTCCTGCACTTTGGTTATAAAGGAAAATCACAAGACTCCAAAATCTTGTAGTTTTTAAATTGCCTACAATAAAGATCAATAGCCCATCAATAAAAAACAACCAACAACCACTTCCATAATTAAACCGTCATCTCAACAGGTTTCACATTCCCAGCTATTGGTGAATTAAACAATTTTTGGTACTTAATTTCTGGAATTTCCAAATAGATTTAGTGAGAAATTAATCACTAGAGAGATTTTTGGGTATTACTTATTTCTTTCTTTCTAGTTTTTTTTTTTTTTTTACTTTTTATTGCCACCAAAGTTATTGCTGGGGCTCACTGCCAGCAATACAAATACATGGCTCCTGGTGGCCATTTTTTTCTCTATTTTTCTATTTTTTTAAATTTTTATTTGACAGAACAATGAGAAATTGAGAGGGGAGAGGGAGGTAGAGTGGGAGAGAGAAAGATAGGCATCAGCAGACTTGCTTCATTGCTCATGAAGCTTCCCCCTGCATAAGGCTTCTGCATAAAGGGGGAGCAGGGGCTCAAATCTGGATCCTTGCACTTAACAGAGTGTGCTACAGCCCAGCCCCATCTTACTTATTTCTTCAGTGCATATTTGTGTTAGAGAAAACCTAGAGAAATTCAGCTCGGTGAAAATTCATTAAAGCCTCTACCATTAATAATTATCATAGCAACTGTAATGACAATAATGGGCAATCCACATGTTTAGGAGTATACCCACTTGATCCCAGAGAGAGAAAGTAGAAGACATTGTTTAGAGAACTGAAGATCAATAATCAACACAGTGAACTGAGTAGCAAAATTTAACTCCATGGGTTTGGGATTCACAAGAACCAAAGTTGAAATCTAGCTGACTTCTCAAGTAGCTTTAGCTAAGTTACTGACCTTAGTGTTTCACGACTTACTTATCTTTCCACAAATTTATTTTAATACTTCCTTCCTTTCTATTCTATGCACACAGGTATGCTTCATGAGATAGCCATGTGACTAAGACAATCATCTGTGAATAAAGAATTTGGTCCCAATATTTATACAAGGCCTATATCAAACATTGCATACATCCTCCATGATTGTTTTCTTACTGATAGAAGTAGATGGACATGTTTAGAAATCAGGTATTGAAGACAGCAAAGTCACAGAGTGAACAAAGTCAAGACTTAGCATTACAGCTTGCAGGTTAGTTGCCTAACAATCACAAATATCTACTACAGACTTTAGTCTTAGAAATAAACATCAATATTGTTTAAACCATTAATATTTTTTATTTATTTTTATTGAGGTAACATTGGTTTACAAGACTATATGTTTTAGGAACACAATTCCACACCTCTTCAAATTGTATGATTCCACACCATGCCCACCAATAGGTGCCAGCGTCCCTCCACCACAGTCAGCTGGAACCCCCCACCCCCACTCCATTCTTTTTAACCACTCCCCATCTTCCTTTGGTCACTTCAGTTTTGCAAAATCAGAGGATTTGTGTTTGTTTGGCTTTGTTCCCTTGCTTTGTTTCTTTAACTCCCATATATGGCGAGACCACCTGATATTTGTCTTTTCCTGATTTATTTTGCTGAACATGATTCCTTCTAGTTCCATCCATGTTGTAGCAAAAAAAAAGCATTATTTCATTTTTTCTTACTGAGTTGAATTCCACTGTGTACATATATCACATCTTCTGTATCCATACATCTGTTGTTGGACACGGGCTATTGGCTATTGAAATAGCACTGTAGTGAATACAGGTGGGCATATACCTTTTTGGATCAGTATTTTTGTTGAACCACTATAACCTTGAGGTTTTCCAGTTAGGTTTTGCTAGCCTTACCCTGAACGATGTATTTAATATTGCCGATTCACTTTAACTTTTTAATATAACTTTCTGACAAAAGTGATTGTGCTACATGTCAGAAATTTTCTAAAATACAAATGGCAAGAGGTTAAATGTATCTATCAAAGTCCATGAGGTTATATATCTAGAAAGATTCATTATACAAACACTATTCTAGAATTTACATCAAAGAAATAACAGAAATGTGTTCAATGCAATCTTATCGAGAAAGATAAATACACCAACAATAGATAGTTATTGGAAATGACCAACAATAAACAAAATACACCTTTACAGCTTGTCAATGATCTAAGCACAAAGTGTAGTTATTGAAATACTGACATATTAGCAATAATATATTTATACTTTAAAAACAAGCATAAATGCATTAATTTTGCCTCTTTCAAACATTAATAAATATTTTTATTTTTTAACTTTATTTATTATAGCATAGAGATAGATAAATTGAGAGGGGAGGGAAATATATAGAGATATATAGACAGAGAGACACCTGTAGCCCTGCTTCACCACTTGTGAAGCTTTTCCCCTACAAGGGCTTGAACCTGGGTCCTTGAACACTGCAGTGTATGCTTAACCAGGTGCACCACCGCCAGGCTACATTAACCAATTTTTTTAAAAAAAATCATTCTAATAGAGCTTCTAAGTCAGCTACTAACAAATTATTTTGGAAAATAATTTATTTCAAGTATGGATTTCTAAATCCTATGGGAAGCTGCTGTTGCAGAGTTTATTACACTGTAAAAAAATAATACAAGAAAACCCTACTAAAATTCCTCCATTTGAAAATAAAGGACAATCATATATATATATGATCTTTTGATATATATATATATATATATATATATATATCAAAAGAAAATGTTTAAAACATTACAATGCTTAATTGCAGTACAATATATTAGAAGTCTCTTTAAGCATATAGCACTGAATTTTTTCACTACACATTTCATCAGCTTTTAATATAGTCTCATCAACATCTGTTTCACATTCTGAAAGGGCATAAGGACAACATGAAATAATAATAATAGCAGCAATGGCTATATTATTGAAGCCTCATGAAGTTACCACTTTCGATGGATTATATACTCTTTCCCACAGTCCTCTATGTAGATATTAGAGGGGGGAAAAGCCTGCACAATGCCAGGGGGTCCTTTTCTTATACTGGACTACTGCAATGGTGCCCTATGGAGTTGTGCAGAAGACAGATTCTAATGCTTTAAGTGGAGATCCTGACTTTTTTTTTATTATTATTATTCTCATGTTAGATGTAAGATAACTGCAAGTCATAAAGTAAGCAGAGAAAAAAACTAGAGAGTGAAACATGCCTAGAGCTGTCTTTGGTTGAGGTTTAGGATTAAAGTCAGTTCACTCTAAAAACAAACAAACAAACAACAACAACAACAAAATAGGCTTTCTAGCTTTTTCCAAGATGGAGACCGCAAATCTCATCTGCTATATTCTTATCGTTAGGTTCTTGATTATTAAAAAATTTATTCTGCTTTGTATCTTAATACCTTTTCAGCCACCAAGCTGCAGATGCTACCATGATGCCAATCTGACTTCCCGAGGCAGACGACCTCACCAGTGTCTCCTGGAATCTCACCTATCCAGAGCTCTGTCCCACTAGGGAAAGACAGAAACAGGCTGGGGTTATAGAATGACCTACCAACACCTATGTCCAGTGGAGAAGCAACTACAGAAGCCAGCACCCCATAATTATCCACCTCTTGCACCCCATAATGATTCTGGGTCCATACACTCAGAGGGATAAAGAATAAGAAAGTTTTCAAGGGAGGGGATGGGATACAAAGTTCTGGTGGTGGGAACTGTATGGAATTACACCCCTCTTTTCCTAAGGTCTTGCCAATATTTACATTTTATTAAAAAAATTTTAAATAGGAAAGCTTCTAATGGAGAGGATGGGATACAGATCTCTGGTGGTAGAAATTTTGTGGAATTGTACCCCTTATCTTATGGTCTTGTGGATCATTATTAAATCAATAAAAAGTTTTTAAAAATGGTAATGCGGGAGTTGGGTAGTAGCGCAGCAGGTTAAGCTCGTGGCACGAAGTGCAAGGACCAGCATGAGGATCTCGGTTAGAGCCCCCGGATCCCCACCTGCAGGGGAGTCGCTTCACAGGCAGTGAAGCAGGTCTTCAGGTGTATGTCTTTCTCTCCCCCTCTGTCTTCCCCTCCTTTCTCTATTTCTCTCTGTCCTATCCAACAATGACGACAACAATAACAACAACAATAACTACAACAACAATAAAAATAAACAAGGGCAACAAAAAGGAAAATAAATAAATATTAAAAAATGGTTAACACCTGGGTTACTTGCAGTTAACTTGGCAAGAGTCTGCCCCTGGGCATCTGCCTGAAGATGCATGGCATAAATTTTATTTACCAACCACTAACCAGGATTAGGTAGGGCACCTCTGTTACATTCCTACATCTCTCTGGGCATTTTCCTCTGATCACATCACTGAATTCTATTGCAAAAATTTAATGTGTGAGTCCTTTCCTGGATCTGAGTTCCTTAAGAAACTGTCCCATATTTTTAAGTCTAGCAAATAATTCATAATAGTTATTCAATTATTCTTTTGATAATTAATAAAAGGAACATTAGTTTTTATATAAACACTTTAAAATTGATTTGATATTAATCACATTTGAAAAACTAAAATTTCAATACATTTCAGAATCAGGCTGGAAGGAAATGGAGGGAAATGTTATTTGACAATCAAAGGTGGCTTCTAAAATAATTTTCTTATCATGAAATCCCAGAAGTTAAACTGTGTATGGTCATTCAGGGAGAAACTTCATATTTCATGGTCCGGGAGGTGGTGCAGTGGTAAAGCTTTGGACTCTCAAGCATGAAGTCCTGAGTTCAATTCCCGGCAGCACATGTGCCAGAGTGATGTCTGGTTCCTTCTCTCTCCTCCTATCTTTCTCATAAATAAATAAAATCTTAAAAAAAAAAGAAACTGCATATTTCAAATCAAGACAAATTTAATAGTAAAACACTCTCTTATTATAACTCCAATTATTCATTTTTTCTATTAAGTGTAAACTAATTTTAGCTCTTGGATGATTTGATGTTGAAGGAAAAATTTTACATAGTCTAGAGTCAATGACTTCCAAAAGTTTTTAAGACAATTTGAAGAGTAGTTAGTTCTACCTAAAACTATTCCAGTGCTATCTTAGCTCTTAAATGTCCTCTCTGTTTGCTATTATAGTTGTCTTTCTTGCCTTGGACAAAATACTCTCTACTGATTTGTTGATTTTTTAGAGTAGAGTGAGAAATGGCAGAGATGGTGCCAGCAGCCCCCTAATAGTGTGCATCCCTGGGCCTCTTCTGAAACCTGGCAGATTGCTTTAGCAGAGGGAGGGCCAGGATCATAAATTCTGTGGATCTGACACAGAGTTGAAATTTGAAATCTCTAACACTGTGACAGCTTTAAGTGTTGAACGCATAAATAGATAAAATATAAAATGAGAATAGCACTGTTGCTTCAGGAATCTCCCTTAAAATGTCTGAGGAAAGACAGATGTTGGGTTTTAGCATCAGACATGAGATTTTGAGCTGCTTGTTATTAAATAGAGGTGCTCTTCAACCCATATATTTCAGAGATTGACGAACAATCCTCCAAGTCTCTAATATTAAATGTGCATTCCAACAGTACAGCTAGTGAGGAACTTGAATTCAAAGTCAAATTTATTATCTGGGATGGGATAATGTGGGGAGCTATTTTCATTTCTTGTCTTTCCTGGCAATGGTGCCAAGAGGATCGATTCTAAAATGCTAGTGAGTATCTCATTACACTATGCAGAGAGGAATTCACTCATTTCTCATTTCTCAGATCAGAACTGTGCACAATAGCCAAAGTAGGGGCAGGGAACGTGCTCACCTGGTAGAGTGTACACTTCACTGACCTGATTTTGAGCTGTTTGCCACCACATGGGAGTACCATATAAAATGGAAGTTCCGGGAGTCGGGTGGTAGTGCAGTGGGTTAAGCGCATGTGGCGTGAAGTGCAAGGACTGGCGTAAGGATAGCAGTTCCAGCCCCCTGCTCCCCACCTGCAAGGGGGTCATTTCACAGGCAGTGAAGCAGGTCTGCAGGTGTCTTTCTCTCCCCTGTCTTCCCCTCCTCGCCATTCCTCTCTGTCCTAACAATGATGGCATCAATAACAACAACAATAACTACAACAACAATAAAAAACAAGGGCAACAAAAGGGAAAATAAATATAAAATTTAAAAAATCTTTTTTAAAAATGGAAGTTTCATGAGCAGTGAAATGGTGTTATGCTTCCCCCAACCCTGCTCCACCCCACCTGACCCCACATCTCACTCTCCCTCTTATGTCTCTAATCCTCTATGTGGAAAAAAAAAAAAAGATGATAAAAGAAAAGAACCTACCAGGAGCAGAACTGTGCAGTAAATCTCTAGCAGGAAAAAAAAAAAGAGCCACAACATGCAATCAACTTAACTATATACCCAAAATACCCATCTATAGATGGATGTATAAAGAGGTAAGATATCTGCTGAAGAGACTAGATGGCAGTACATTCCGTGGAGTACACACGTTATCATGCACAGGGACACAGGTTCAAGCCCCTAATCCCCACCAGGAGGGAAACTTCACAAGTGGTGGAACACTACAGCAGATTTCTCTCTCTCTCTCTCTCTCTCTCTCTCTCCACCCTCTTTTTTCCTTCCTCCCTATATTTTTGTCTCTATAGGAAAAAAGAAAGGAAAAAAAAAAAAGGTCAGTGAGAGCATGGATTCATCACCAAGTCCCAATGACAGTCCAGGTGGAAAAACAAACAGCTCAATGGAACTCTACTCTGACATTTTAAAAAAGATGGCATTATGCCTTTTGGGACAAAATGAATGGAATTGGAGGTGACTGTGCTAAGTAAAATAAGTAAGGGAGTGTAAGATAACACTGCCTCACTTCCTTGTGGAATATAGATAACTAAAACAAACCTGCAAAACAATAATAACCAAACTGACTCTCAGAATCTAAAAACTACATTGGTTATCAGAGGGGATGGGAAAAAGAAGAGGAAGACAGTTAAAGGGGTCTTTCTGGTGTGATGGCACAGAAACTTCATTGGTGGGTGCTGATTTGTATACATAACTATGAAACTATACTCCTAAAATCTTATAAAATTGCACACTAGTGGTAAATTAATAAGTAAAGCACCTAGGCTTTAAAAATAATCATTATGAGGGTTCCGGCAGTAGTGCAGCAGGTTAAGCGTACTAGGCGCAAAGTGTAAGGACCAGCATAAGGAACCTGATTCGAGCCCCCGGCTCCCCACCTGTAGGGAGGGTCACTTCACAAGTGGTGAAGCAGGTCTGCAGGTGTCTATGTTTCTCTCTCCCTCTCTCTGTCTGGCATGTCTCCCTTCTCTCTCCATTTTCTCTGTCCTATCCAGCAACAATGACAGCAATAACAACAATAATAATCACAGCAAGGATAAACAACAAGGGAAACAAATAGCCTCCAGGAGCAGTGGATTTGTACTGCAGGCACTGAGTCCTAGCAATAACCCTGGAAGCAAAAAAAAAAAAAAAAAAAGTCTCAGCATATATTACAGAGAAGAAAACATAATCCTTACAATACCTGACACGGGATCTCTTAGAGTTCCTTGCTCAAAGATTTTTTTTTTTTTAACTTCTTATTAAACAAAGGGAGGTTCACATGAAAGAGAGAGAATCCAGGGCACCACTCTGTTACTATGGTACTATCTGGGCTTGAACCAGGAGCCTTATGCATGTTCCAACTCTACCAGTTGAGCTATCTCCTCAGCTGCACAAAGAAATATTTTAAGCAGGTTCATCACCATCCAGATGGTGACTGAAG
Source organism: Erinaceus europaeus (assembly GCF_950295315.1). Lineage (NCBI taxonomy): Eukaryota > Metazoa > Chordata > Mammalia > Eulipotyphla > Erinaceidae > Erinaceus > Erinaceus europaeus. The sequence continues at coordinate 54,659,784 of NC_080167.1, forward strand.
ATAAGAAGCCATACAACCTTGTAGTATCATGCATGCTAGAAGGTGAGAAGTAAAAGAGAAATTAAGAAGTGCACATGATAGGTTTTTATAACCTTTAAGATACTTGGCCATAAATATGAGCCTGTAGAAAGAAAGAGGAGTAGTTTAAGGTGTAAAAGACTTGACTGGCACAAATGTTGCTAAAAAGAAGTGAATTTAATAGGGGTCTTGAGAAGGCAGAAGGTAGCTCACTACGATACCCCTTCATTGCCACAAGGAGGAAACAAATATGGCTGTCCTGTAGGTAAACGTGTACCTTTAGAGGCAGAAAGCCTAAGTCTTGTCTAATGGTTTCAGTACTCTGCCCGAAGTCAGGAGCAAGGTCAAAATGTTAACTGTTACACATTTTTTTACTACATAAACTTTTTGACATCTATAGACAAGAAAGTCACTTACTACTATTATCACTAATTCATGGTGAAGGGGAAAATACTGTATCAGCAGAGAAAATAAGTATCAACACCTCTTCTGGAGTAAAGTGTTATCAGTATTCTAATTAAGACCAGCCCTATTTTTCACACAATGGGTGACTCTTTTGCTGAAAACTGTAATTAAATAACAACTTCAATGTCGAATTTTAATTCTACTGAAAGTATTTTGACAAACAATAGTGAGATGGTTAAAATAATAGGTTTCTTTTTGCCTCTAAAACACTAAGCATATTCATCTACAAAGATATTTGTAGAGCAAGTGCCTCTACCCACAGGTCTCAATACTAAGAGAGAGAAAGGGAGACTGAGGTGAGGGTAAATAACATAATGGTTATGTAAAGAGACTCTCATGCTCGAGGTAACAAACCTGGGTTCAATTCCCCCTGCACCACCATAAGCCAGAGTTGAGCAGTGCTCTGTTAAGGAAAGAGACAGAGGTAGGAGATAGATAGATGATAGATAGATAGATAGATAGATAGATAGATAGGCAGATAGACAGATAGACAGACAGACAGGGATTGAAAATATTCACAGCCCTCAAGGAAAGCTGGCTTTACAACGGACAAAGGGAGTTCTAGAACCACAAAAATTCCTCATAAGGCTCCTTTTTTTTTTTAAGGTACTTTGCATTCATAAAATTAAATCCACCCACTATGAATGAAATTAGAAAGCAGTTCTTAGGAGCTTTACACTCTGATGTAGGTAGATACTACTGCTCTTTTGATTCAGACAGATGAAAATGTTACGTCTGTAGCAAAGATTTTTTAAAATGCAAACTTGAAACTCTGAAAAACTCTATGGCATACACTCACCAAATCCTGTTTATGAAATTTTAACTTCAAAAACCTGGAAGACCACTTAATTTCATCATTCAAACTGGAAACTTCTACAAGGAAGAGAGAGATAAACTAAGGTTGGGCAAATCAGAATATAATGCCAATAAGAGTCAGCTTTCATTCTATAATTATGAACATAGGTACACATGGGTCTTTTTGGATAGGTGTCTTTGTTTTGCAGAAAAGGGGCAGCTGGGTCATAAGGTAGGTCCATTTCTGTGTTCTGATGGATCTCCAGACTGTTTGCCACAGTTGGACCCATTAACATCCTCTCCAGCAATGTAGGAGATTAACCTCTCCCCCCACAGCCTCTCCAACAGTTGGTGTTTCTGTCTTTTCTAATGTATGATGCTTGCAGATGTAAAGTCATATTTCACTGTTGTTTTTATTGGACAGTAAGGGTGGGGATTGGGTTGGGTGTGGTGTATTGCACCAAAGCAAAGGACTCTAGGGAAGGAGAGAAAGGGACAGGATAAAGGGACACTGAGGTCCTGGCATATGATGTGTATGATTAAGTTGAGAGCGAGGATGTCTCCCAGACACCTGTCAAAGGGAGATGAGGGGTTGTGCCTATGTGTCAGAGACTATACCATAAACTATTAACCTCAAAATAAAATAAAATAAAATTCACTTCAATAAGTTATTGACATAAGTGATGCAAAACAGAAACAAGTGTTCGCTTCAGAAACTTTTATTCCTAGGGAACTAACCATTTTCCCATGACCAAGACTAATATGGCACTGCTAATATACAGAAAATTTCACGATAGTCAATGTCTAAGAAAACAGGCATCATTCCAGGGAGTTACCAGAATTGGGTTCTTTAGTTTTTTGTGTTATTTTTTTTTAAATTTCAACTGGAACACCACTCAGCTCTGGCTATCTAGAGGTAAAACCTGTGTGCTCTCTCCCATGCAAATCCTGTGTGCTATGGCTGTGATAGTTCCCTGGACTCAGCACCACTTTATTTTTTTATTTTTTATTTTTTTTTCCCTCCTCCAGGGTTATTGCTGGGCTCCGTGCCTGCACCATGAATCCACCGCTCCTGGAGGCTATTTTTTCCCCCCTTTTGTTGCCCTTGTTGTAGCTTCGTTGTGGTTATTATTATTGCCCTTGTTGACGCAATTCGTTGTTGGATAGGACAGAGAGAAATGGAGAGAGGAGGGGAAGATAGAGAAGGGGAGAGAAAGATAGACACCTGCAGACCTGCTTCACCGCCTGTGAAGCGACTCCCCTGCAGGTGGGGAGCCGGGGGCTCGAACCGGGATCCTTATGCCAGTCCCTGCGCTTTGCGCCACATGCGCTTAACCCACTGCGCCACCGCCCGACCCGCACCAGTTTATTTTTAAGAATATTTTATTTGTTTATTTTGGATAGACAGAGAGAAGTTAAGAAGGATGGGAAACATAGGGAGAGAGACAGAAAAATACCCACAGCAAAGCTTTGGCTCTGCAGGTAGGGATCAGAGGCTTGAACCTGGGTCCTTAAAGTCAAAAAGAGAAGGACAAATACCAAATGACTTCACTTATAAATGGAACTTTAGAAATAAGGACAGAGAGGGAAGTCACAAAGCTAAAGAGACTCAGTGTGCACTCAGCTGGATGCTCCATCACCCAGCCTCACACCATAGTCTTAGGACAAAAGTGTTAAAATATTATTTCATGTTTTCAGAAAACTCAGGAAGTATAACCATTTGTTATGAGTTAAAAAATTGTAATAGTTATTTATTTTCTTTTTTATTGTCTTTATTTGATAGAGACAGCCAGAAATTGAGAGGGGAGGGGGAGATAGAATGGGAGAGTGACAGAGAGACACCTGCAGCCCTGCTTCACTACTTATGAAGCTTAGCCCCTACAGGTGGGCTTATCCCCTACAGGTGGGGACCAGGGACTTGAACCTGGGTCTTTCTGCACTGTAACATGTGCACTCAACCAGGTGCGCTACTGCCCAGTCCCTTATTTTCTTTTTTTTTCACTTTTATTTGGGGGAGTGGCTAATGGCTTACAGTGCAGTTGTTGACACATAGGTAAAATTTCTCATCTCCTGATACATCATATAAAAGGACCTCAAGGTTCCCTCCATGCCCTCCATCCTTCTCCCTTCCCAGTCTATAGCTTTGGTGCAATGCACCACACCCAATCTAAGTTTTGATTTGTGACTTCCTTCTCTATGCTTTTTTTTCTGATATTCCATCTATAAGTAAGATTATTTAGTATTTGTCCTCTTTTTGACTTTAATAGCTATTTCTAAGACTTAAACACATGAACAGATATTTCATTTCACAAATTTGATTAAAATTAGTCAAGGCACTGTCTCACAAGTAAAACAAATGAGCAAATATTTCATTTCACAAATTTGATTAAAATTAGTCAAGGCATTGTCTTACAAGTAATATAAATACTCTTTACAAGTACTCTTTACCAGATCCTACACAGTTCATTTTCATTAATACAGAAGAGGAATTAGTGGCCCCAAATTTAAGACTTTATAAGAGAATTGTTTCTGGAGTGAATGCACTAAATGTCTAGTAGCTACTTTTCTTTTATTTTCTTTTTTTCTTTTTGCCTCCAGGGTTATCACTGAGGCTCAGTTATCGCTGAGGCTCACTACAAATCCACTTCTCCTAGAGGCCATTTCTCCCATTTTTGTTGTCCTCGTTGTTATTGGTACTGTTGTTGTTGGATAGGACAGAGAGAAATCGAGAGAGGAGGGGAAGACAGAGAGGGGGATAGAAAGATAAGACACTTGCAGACCTGCTTCACCACTTCTGAGGCATCCCCCTGCAGGTGGGGAGCTGAAGGCTTGAACCAGGATCCTTTGCACCATGTGCACTTAACCCACTGCGCTACTGCCCAGCCTCTCTAGTAGCTACTTTTCTAGGGAAATTTAAAGTGTGGCATATGATATTTTCTCTGTGATCTGTGGAATGGTCGACAAAGAAACTTCAGAAAGTTTCTAAAAGAAAGACAATAGAATCTGAACTTAAAATGACTTGGGCTTGAATTCTTATTCTATCACTTAGAAGTTCTTTAGCACTGGAAAAAAATATATATCTATATAGCATTGCCCTCTTTCTGGATTTCTCAAACTGTAAAGCAAAGACTATAAGTAAATGAAGCCATTTTGATGGGATTTTTTGACATTTGCATCTGACAACATTCCAGATATCCTGGCTCAGTTTCTCTTCTGTGAAAACCAGACTGGCAACTATGTTGCACTTTTGCAAGAATTCATGACAATACTTATAAAGTTTTAGTCACTGTATTTGTCACAATCCAAGCACTCAATAAAAATGAAATGGGAAATGGGAGTGAGCACCCTGACCCCAGTTCCCAGCACCACCCAGAAGCACTATGCCAGGAACCAGGAGAAGCTCCACTGAAGGTAGAATGTTGCTGTCTGAAATTTTCTCTATCTGAAACATTTTTAAAGAAAAAAAAACAAGGGGGGTGGGGGGTAGCATAGCAAGTTAAGCGCACATGGTGCAAAGCGCAAGGACCTGTGTAAGGAACCCAGTTCGAGCCCCCAGCTCCTCACCTGCAGGAGGTTGCTTCACATGCAGTGAATCAGGTCTGCAGGTGTTATCTTTCTCTATCCCTCTCTGTCTTGTCTTCCCCTCCTCTCTCTGTTTCTCTCTGTCCTACCCAACAATAATGACAGCAATAATAACAATAATAATAACAAGGGCAACAAAAAGGAAAAAAATAGCCTCTAGGAGCAGTGGGTTTGTAGTGCAGGCAATGAGCCACAGCAATGAACCTGGAAGCAAAAAAAAAAAAAAAAAGAAAAAGAAGAAGAATCCACCCAGAAAGGTAAACTATGCAAGTACCAAGCCCTGGCATCTGTACCCAATAATAAGAATATATATTTTATTGGACTGCAAATTACACACACACACACACACCAAAAAGTAAAAAGAAAAAAAAAATTTATCACAATAAATGCTCATTTCAAGAACTTAAGAGTACACAAAAGACTGAATACCTTCAAAATTAATTACATTTTTAAATAAGGATACAAAAATTTCAATGTAAATTTAAGTTGTAATTACTTAATTTAGAAAGTTAAAAATTAGAACTTATTGAAAAGAATAAGGCAATTAAAAAAAGACCAATGTGAGGTGAAATTCTAAAAAATATTTAAATTTAGGATAGATGTTGCTTTCTAATCAAGACAAGATCTATAATAAAACAAAGGGGAAGATAAGACATCAATTAAGCATCAGGCTTTAGGCAACCTGAATTTGAAATTCTGTTCCAACACTCATGGACTATATAGTAATAAAATCTACCTCAAAGTATCTAACAATGCTATGATAAAAATACTCTCAACTAAATGAGTAAAAATAGTTTAAAAGTACTTTGTATTGTACCAAGCAAAAATGATATCATCTGAGTTTGTGGAAAGTAGTTGAAGATTTTAGAGGAAAAACTATAGCACTGATTTCCCAAGTTAAAAACAAATAGGAGGTTGGGAAAATAGCTCAGCTGATAGAATATCATATCTGCATGCCCCAGGTTCCTGGTTCTATCTCCTGTGTCATATATACAGGGGTGGCGGTCTAACTTCTGTCTCTTTCTCTCCCTCTCCCTCTTCACTTCTCCCAGCCCCCCCCTCCACTTCCCTCTTCTCTCCCTCTCTGTATCATGTGAAACACTCTCATATGTAACAAAGTAGATATATATTTTTTTAAAAAGCCAAACATAAATCTCAAATAAATTATTTTAATCATCTGTAGAAATAAAAAATAAATGAAAGGACAAAGGAAACAAAAAATCAAAGCAGAAATTAAGAGATACCAAAAACTGCTTCTCAAAAGAATAATAAAATTGATAAACCTCTAGCCACAGAGATAAGGGGTGAAATAAGGAGAACACAAATTACCAATGTGACAAATAAAATAGGGGACGGACATCACTGTAGATTGTACTATATGAAAAGGATAAGGAAATTTACTTACTTCAACAAACTAAAGACAATAAATTCTACAACTGATGAATAGAATAACTGCTCCTATACAGACTATAAATCTCTCAAGAAGAGATAGTCTGAGCAGGCTTATTTAAATTAGAGAAATGGTTCATAATTTGAAATTTTCCCTTGAGGAAAACTATGAGGCTCACTGATTTCACTGGTAGAGAAACTGCAAGGAAGGCCACAAGCCACAAATTGCAAAATCTAGATCAGATAAAATATTTGTGTCTAGGATATGTAAAGATCTCTCCTAAATTAGTATCAAAAATAAAATTCAATTTTAAATGGTTAAAATATTTAAACAGACACAACCAAAGAAAATAAATGGAAGCAAATAAACACTTGAAAAGATTACTATAAGGGAAACTAAATTAAAATGAATTACTACTACATACTTAACAGAAAGACTAAACTTAAAAGATTGACCATCTGCCTAATTTTATAAGAACGTGGGACAGGGCAGGGGTAGATAGCATAATGGTTATGCAAAGAGACTTTAATGCCTGAGGCTGCAAAGTCCCAGTTTCAATCCCCTGCACCACCATAAGCCAAAGCTGAGTAGTGCTCTGGTAAAAAAAAAAAAAAAAAAAAAAAAAAAAAAGAACGAGGGACAAATACAACTGATAAGTACTAGTGATAGAATCATGGAATATTGCAACCACACATTGAAAACAGTTTGACATTAAGTGTTAATCAAACATTGACAATTCCAATACTAGATATTTGCCTTAAAGAATTGTAAATGCCTGGCCACACAAAGACTTGTGCACAAAGGCTCATATACTAGCTATATTTGTAATGACCCTAAACTGGAGACACATACATCAACAGGTTACTAGATAATAGATTGTTTCTACTCAGTGGAATAAAGCAATAAAAAAACTATTAGTGAATTATTCTAAGTGAAGAGCACAAGATCCCTTAATTGCAACATGGATTCATAGGGGTGCACCACTTTAGAGTCTGAAGTATGACCTCAAATACTAGTAGCACTGCAACGTTAAATAAATGCCCTATTTGAGTTTCAGCCTCTACATTTATTTGTCATGCATATGAGTATTTTAGGTGAAGGTCAGGATACTAGCATATCTGTATTAAACATAAGAACAGGGAGTCGGGTGGTAGTGCAGCAGGCAAAGCACACATGGTGCAAAGCGCAAGGACCCGCCTAAAGATCCCAGTTTGAGCCCCTGGCTCCCTACCTACAGGGGAGTCGCTTCACAGGCAGTGAAGCAGGTCTGCCGGTGTCTTTCTCTGCCCCTCTCTGTCTTCTCCTCTCTCCATTTCTCTCTGTCCTATCCAACGACAACAATAACTACAACAATAAAACAAGGGCAACAAAAGGAAAAAAAAAATAAACAAAATCTTTTAAAAAAAACATAAGGACATATATAAGGTACCAAATATAGTACCTAATTCTGTACAGATGTTTGTTTCTATATACATATTAATCTCTGTTCTTCTGTGCTATATCTCCCATCTTCTGTGAGACATATCTCCTTAGCACTACTTTTCTCTAGCAGGATGCCTACATTCGTCCTCTAGGAACAACAAAAAGGAAATTTTGACTTGGTGTTGTTTTAGGATTTTTAGCCTTTATAATCTAGTATATGCTATTCCTTCTGTCTTTATCTTAGTTGCAAATTGAGAATTAAATTACTCAAGCTGTTTTCTCATAGCATTGTTAGTAACTACTACTGTGGCTATGCTATTCTTTTATTTTTAAATCACTTCTTCCTTTATCTCAAAGTCCTCTTCCACTTCTTCCTAAATGGGCAGTTGTCTACTCTCTACTATATGTCCATGATTCTGCACGTATAGGTGCATGTAAGTGTATGTGTGCATCCTTTAATATATTGAAGTAGGGAGTCCGGGCAGATGATTGTGTGCTGCTGTGAAATCACAACAGCTGCAAACCAACTTGGAGAAGAGCTATAAAGAAAACACAGGTGCTTCTAGATCAGGGGTGGGAGACATCTCCCGTATAAGCCATATATAGCCCTTGAAATCATTTGGTCTGGTCCTGTCAAAGCAACCACAATTGGAACACAAAATTCAAGAAATCTAGTTTTTTCAAGCAACATTAAATGTAAAATTTTAATTTAATAATTTTTAATGGCTCTGAAATGATGTCATAAATGTCCAAATGGCCATCGGAAGAAAAAAATGTCCCCCAAACCTGTTCTAAGTAAAATAATAATAAATATTTAGACTTTGGATTAATTATCAGTCACCACAAGAAAGAAGGGAGGGTGGGGATAGATAGCACAATGGTTATGCAAAGAAATTCTCATGCTTAAGGCTCTAAAGTCCTAGGTTCAATCCCCTGATCACCATAAACCAGAGCTGAGCAGTGCCCTGGTAAAACAGAAAACAAACAAACAAAAGAAGAAGAGGAGGAAAAGAAGATGATGATGACAATGACAACGACAGGAGACTGGAGGCCTGGTAGAGTTATGAATGAGGACAAAGGGAACACAACTGCTAATTTTCAACAATGTACATATGAAATCTACTTGATGCTATCTATAATGCAGTTAACATCAGTTTACAAGAAAAAAATGACTTTTATTAAATATGCATAATTAAAACTCTTAAATGTGAAAAAACAAAAACACATGTTCTTTGGGGCCCAAGGCCTTTGACTAACATGAATCCAGTTAGGATTTCTGCAACATTCCAACATACTTTTAGAATGGTGACACAAACATTAAGCCAGTTAAGTCAGTTCAGTTGAGTTCATGTGGGAAGTGCTGCAGTTTTCTCCACAACTTTTTTCTCCTAAACTTTTTCTGGAATGTGGGTAACTTTAGGGCCCTGTTTCTTGATTTCTTACCATTCTGAATACTCCTGAAGTCACTCTCTGTGACACTGTATATTCTGTTTTTTTCTCTCAAAGAGTATTTACTAAGGTAAAATCAGAAGTTAATGGAAAAAATTGAAGATAGCTCTAGATGTCCTAAAAATATGCAATTTTATTAAAGTAGCTGGTAATCTCTATATTGTATATTTAATGAATTACTTCAATATGTTCTATTACTGTTACTCATAAATCATATTTCAAATATCATCAAAAAAGTTTGCTTCTACTCGCCAGAAGACATTTTGAGAGAAACATGTTACTAAATATAAAATACTAGTCGGTTCTTATAATCCTTTGCTAGTAAAATGATAGTGATATTATCAACCCTGGTAGAAAAATTTTAAAAACTAACTCCACTAGAAAATCGCCACCCATATAACACCACAACCAGAAAGATAATAAATGAATCAGATTGTGTGTAGCTAAAAGTATGTTCCTTTTAGAACATATTTACATACGAACTTTTAATCAGTCTGGAGCTAATGGGTCTCATTTACTGTAAAAGAACAAATAAGACTGTGAACTAAGAATAGCACCACAAATGTCAACTATAATCAAATTAAAGATGTTCTTTATAAAAATAAGAAATTTACAGCAGAGTGTGCTTATAAATGAACATTGAATAAAACAGTAATCTGACTAATAATCAGAAGTATATGTGTAATTATTCAACATGCTGCCCAATCAGCTACACTCCTCTTTCTGCTCTTCTTGATATGTAAGCACATTTCCCTAAGTCAAATAACTTACTGAGTAGACACAATTGTCAATAGGTGAAAACTATTCATCAATGTAAGGAATGGTGTGAATATGCTAGTAACATCTTACTTCGGCTTCAGTTTATATTGGTATTTAAGTTATTCCTCTTATTCCTTGTGTAAACATACAGATTTTCTTGTGGGAAATAATTTTTTTGTGTGCCTTAGTCTCTACAGCTTGCTGATGAAATCAACTGGGTCAGTATTACTTCCACTTCATAGATGTAGGCCCTTCACCACCACCCCCCATGCTATAGTCTGTCTTCATGTGGCAGTTCTTGGGGCAAAGACCACAATATATCCTCACTTAAAAGAATCCCTCATCTTATTTCCTCTACTTATAATCTTCTTCCTTTTGTATGACCTTTCCTATTAAAAGTTTAGGCTTAATTCATAAATCACCTCTTCTCTGAACTAGAATCCACTGAGAGAGATTTAATCATTTCTGTCTCCATTCCCAATAAGACTTTACTCAGAATGTTTGCAATAACATTTATCATAGCAGATCACAGTCAATGATACGCACATCTATTTCCCCCTGCAAGCCTTAGTCATCTGTGTATCTCTTTCACTGATTATGGCATGAAGTCACTGATTGATAATTTTTGTAAGTTGGAAGAGTGGCCTGACAAACAAGACAGTATTGTTCTTGATAGTTGATTCTTATTGGGAGATGAAAAGGCTTGAGATTAAGGTAGGAAACCAATGTAAATTCTAAAGAGTGATTTTAAAATGCAGATAAAGGGGTTCTACAGTGGTGCACACAAATGAACACAAGGACCAGGTTTTAAATCCCTGGTTCCCATCTAGGGGAAGCTTCCCAAGCAGTGAAGCAGGTCTACAAGTGTTTCTTTCTCTCCTTTTTTCTCCCTCTACCCTCTAAGTTTTATTCTGTCTTATCAAATGAAAGACAGTAAACTGTAGATAATGGGAGAGAAGACTTTGCCTTAAATCTAGACAACAATTAATGGCTGCTAACATAACTAAAACAGATCTACTACCATATGAAGTGAAGGACTTCATTCCTAAATAATCAACAGTTTCTTCAAGTACACCATTCTTAATATGAGCTCTTTAAGACAGGCAGAAAAGTGAGGACATTATTGATAATGAAACACCTATTTTCTCCAGAAAGACTCTCTAAGAAAGCATGTCTTTTATCATCAGTTCTGAAAGGGTGGATATAACTTTTTGTAAACACCAATAAAGAAAAATATTCATTGAATTCCTACTTCACACCCAATACTTCAAGATTTTTTAAGAATTACCATATTTCACTAATTTGAGTATGACATCATAGTCCCTGCTTCACAGAGAAGGAAACTGATGATAAAAGGAATTATATGAGTTTCTAAGGCTAAAAACTTAGTGGGGAGTTTTGATCAAACCAAATTTAGGGTTCTTTTTACTACACCCTATGATGACCTACTTCCTGCTTAAAAACCATGTGATTCCCATATTGCATTACATTAAAATTATTCTCATCTTAAGACACCATTCTTAGGATATTTCACATTTGCTAAATTGTAGCTTGAGGATGCCTTTCAGGTGAAGTTGGAGAATCTGGCCATATTCTTTGGGCATTTCATGGAAACCACGTTTTGGTAAATGGTTGTCATAGTAGTGATGGCTGATAGGTGTGTCTTCTATTGTTTTAGAGAATGGCCAAAAACCATACAGCTTCACATGTTCGCATAGTTCAACTGCCACACTTGTGATCATCAGGCCAGAGGACAGGCGATATTCTGTCACACCTTTAGTTCTCCAGAAAAGAGCAAGATTCTTCAGGTATTTGGGGTGGAAAAATAAAACCTTTGGCCTTGCTTTAAGCAACTTCAGTGTTTCATATACTCTAAAAGAGGGACCAGTGTTGGCTCTGAAGGAAAATGCTGGCAGAAGAAAGAAGGCATCTCCATAGGTTGCAATGTCCTCCAGAAATACTGATCTTTTTTCCTTTAAGTTTCCATATCTGCCAAATGTTTAAGAAATCACAGTAATAACAACCAGAATAATCAAAGTGGCAATTTAATGAGATGAAGGTAAATGTACCACTGAAGTATTTATACCACTATATATAAAAGAGACAATGGTAGGCTCAGGGAAAAATTCAAGTATGTAAATATCAAGGGCAGTTCCTTTAACTCTTTTTCATGGTATATTGAGACTTCTATTTCTATTTGTTTAACCGAGTGATATCCTGACTGAATATACCTTTCTTATATGATTTTATCTTCCAACTCAGTGATTTTTCCTGGTATTACTGTTTTGATGCAGAAACATCTTGAATATATAATGACAAAATATTTTCTCAAACATAACACATTTTGCAAATATCAATGAATTATAAATTCCATTTAGCTTTATATTTACAATGTGACTTGTGTGTCTTTGTTCATGTCATTATAAAATAAGTTTTCTTTAGGAAATGTGAGATAGTAATACAAACACATACACATATGCACCTTATATTTTAAACTTTCTCTATGTGTTGTGGTAGTCCTATATATTTAATTTCAGTAATACCTTAGTAAATATAACTATTAGTACAACTATGTGTGTTTAGAAAATAAACTTTTGGGAGACAAGTACAATGTTGTATATTTTCTCAAGGCACACTAAAACTACTTAAGGAATATATTCTACTAATAATGATAATTAGTCACTTTTGATGAAAATAATTGAGTAAGACTATGTATGGATAATTTATCAACTAGTATTTGTAGTAATTGTCACTAAAAATGAAACATAGAAGTAATTTTCAGTATTGAAGAACTTCAAATGAAAACTGAATTAAATAGGTTATCTTAAAGCTGATTTCTCTGAAGTTTCTAAATAGACTAGTTCATCAAAATTTTCTACCAAGAAAAAATAGTGCTAAAATTCTGAAATATAACTGAAAAAAATTCCTTTGCTATGATTAAAAGGCTGAAGAAACAAATAGGTGTTCATTTGATTTTAAGATTCAATCTGTGTGCCGTTGGAAGCCCAGTGATCATATTTCTTATGAATCACAACCCTGATAGTTAAAAAAAATTACAAATACATTCGTATATTTTACCCAAAACCCATTACAGCTTTATTGCAAGTTAGTTTAAGCAATAAGATTATTGTTCATGTTAAGAAATGTGTTGATGAGTGAAAAAAAATAGTTCTTGAATAATGAACTTATGTTGAGGTACTTACTTTAGCCTTATGATACTGGGATTTATTGTCACAAGATTAGTTTTACTGCCAACATCTTTACTAACACTGCCTGTGGTTGGAGGGAGATTGCACCTAAAATTTGGAAGGCAAACTACATTTAAAATACAAGTTGAAAAAAGTGTATACACATATACAAGCACACACAATCACTGTTCTAATATTAGTGAAAATAATTATTAAGACAGCCTCAGAATATATTTAATTTCCGTTCAAAAACACTTAAGAAGTACTAAAATCATTGTTAGCATTTCAACTACAGAAAAGTGTAATTTGATAGGTGCTGTGAATGTTGATTAAGAGTTTATAAAAAAAAAAACTAGAAGTGAGAATTAGAATTTATCTACCTTTTGAGGAGTTCACAGCCCATTTTAAATGATTGTTATTGGGTTGTGGAGGCAGCGTAACGGTTATACAAATGACTCTTATGCCCCATGTCCAAGGCTTAGAGGTCCCAGACTCTGTCCCTGGTACCACCATAAGCCAAAGCTAAGCAGTGCTCTGATTAAAAAAAATAATAAACAAATAAAGATCTTTACTGAGTTTGATTAGATTCTCACAGCAGTACAATTACCAATTCATAGATAAGAAAAAAAATCAAGTCATTTAACAAAGGTTATAGACTGCCAGAATCAAAAACTACATTTAAAAAATCAAATCTCCTGACTCCCATATGGGCAAATTTCAACCAAATATGCTTTTAACAAATAAAACCCTAGTGTTTCCCATAATGATGTTTTCATATTAATGTTCTCATCCTCTCTTGAGTGTTAATTTGATTTTAAACTGGAACACATATTAAGATTTGTATTGTATAATTATATTACTGTCCAAAGAGGGGGGGAGTTGGATATGACTCCCTGAATACTGTTTATAAAATTTTAAGTACTGGGTGCTCCCTTAGGAAGGCTGTGTAAACTTGTTGTACTCATCCATATAAGTGGCTTGAAATAATTTTATGCTTTATGAAATATACAAACAATGGAAAAACATTAGCCTCTTTCATTTATTAAAAATGAGACATCAGAAAGGAATTAAAACACCTGTTACCTTGGAGAAAGTAAGTGTTAAGAGAGGTAATGAATCACAAAACAGTCTCATTATTGAGCTTCCTGTTTAAAAAAATGTTTACTTTCTAAAGTAATCCCATATCCTTTGGAAGAATCAAAGGTGATTTCCAGCAGGAATCTTTTTGGGGTAATTGATGGATATTACATAGAGATAAAAGTAAAGTCACTCATTACTATTTTTATTTCTTAATTATAGCTCTAAATATTTTTAAATGAAAATAAAAGAAGTTTCCAGGTTGGTTTATAAACTATGCATATGTTCAGTCAAAAATACAAATAAGTAACAGGCTTAGAAACTAAAAAAAATAATAATAATAATAATAATGGCAACATCCATTTCTTATCCTAATTTGACCTTGCAATTGAGGAAGCTAACTTCAAAAAGAACTCTGTATTTAGAAAAATAATAGGCATCAACAAGTATAGAATTTAGAAATACATACATTCAATATCAAGTATCAGAAATTAAATAGATGCTAAATTTAGAACATATTTTAAAACTAAACCAATTCCATTTATTATATTTGCCCTAGGAAAAAAACAGATTTAGACATAATACCAACCATAAATGTTTTGGGAGTTTTAGTTCATAAAATTACAGAAGATTATTTATCATTGTTACAACCTTTTCTCATTGGATACTTTAACAAAATAGTTAAGTCATTCCACTACTGGCCACTCTTAACATTAATCACAAGAAACACATATAGTAATTGTTGAACTACCATGAATGTTTTTCCATCGTTACCTTCAGCATATAATTTTACAATAAGATTAAAGTGAAGAGAAGCTACTGATTCCAAAATCAGAATTCTTTTTCATTTGTTACAAGGGGCAACATGAAAGGATCAAAGGCTCTCCTTTGATATGCAAAATAAGTGTGCCTTAAATAGGAAAAAACAGAATACCATGTACTTTGTGAAGAGGTGCATTTCAGTTGAAATTCCTCCACATAGAACTGATCTGCCTTTGTCTCATAAGCTGAAAGTGGAGGTGCTCTGCAGCTTGTTTATGAGTGAGGAATGAGCACACAGAAAATGCGCTTCTGTTTATCACAGGCAACTAGGTTGTGGGAAAAATCATGATGTATTTTTGCATAGGAAAAATACACCATAACTTTTCCAACAACACAACAGTTGACAGTGAGATATAAACATTTAAGTGTTACAGTTCTTTTATAATTTGTCTAGCAGGTTTTTCGGTGTTTAAAAAAAAAAAATTTAAAAAGACCAGAATTTCTAAAATTCCAAACCAAATAATGCTATCATGATAATTAGAAACAACAGTGATAAACATAAAATAATATATAAATAATACATATAAAAATGAGAACAATAAAAACAAATACCAATAAGCACTGGCCCAGACTAGCATTTTGCCAAGTAGTAACTGAGAACTAAACTTCCTTGAAACACTGCAATAAAAGGAAGTCAGCGCTCAAGGTTAGTGAACAGGGGAAGTCCTTCTCAGAAAGCCATGGCATCGTTAGTACATTGATGGTTCTGATAGGTACTGTAGTACACACCCATTTTCACCTTGACTTCACCCAGAATTTCTGAGAAGTAAGTGAACACAGCATATTTTTTTAAAAACCAGAATATTGCTCAGCTCTGGCTTGTGATGATGGAGTCCAGGACATTTTTATCCATCTGGCACTGATATTCTGAGGACTTCGTGAACCACTTACACTTTAGGAAATTAACTAAGATCACCTGTGGACTTGAGCAAGACAACTTAAAACTTTAAATTTCACACAGAGTATCTTTCCACCAACCCTTTAAAATACCTGAATGGACTCTGGTTTCAAAGAAACCAGTTTCACAGCTCTTACCTAAATACAAAGTCGGACTTGTCGATTTCAGCTCCACAGAGAGACTTATTCAGAATCCCCCCATTTCCAACCACGGCACACTGATTGTAAGGGTAATCAATAAAAGGCTGTGACTAACAGAGAGAAAGGGAAAAACCTATCATTAAAATAAATCCTTAGCCTTAAAAATCACAAACATCATCAGCTTATTCGGACAGCTTAATTACCATGCTAAGGAAAGAAAAAAAAAACAACCAACAAACAAGAGAAAAAAGAAGCAGATGTAATACTGTAGTAAGCTGATCAATTTATGACCTTTGAATAAAGGATGACAGAAGACCTAGTGGGGGTTGTATTTTTATGTGGAAAACTAAGAAATGTTATACATGTACAAACTATTACTTATTTTCAAATGTAAAAAATTAATCCCCCAATAAAAGAAAAAGTTTTTAAAAAATGAATATAAATTCCCATAAGTCTAAATTTCATTTCTCTTGAGAGAAATATACAGCATATCACATAGACAAATTATAGTAATTTCTATGCAACACGTAAATAATGTATTTACATCATATAATTAAAGTAAAATAAGAATAGCAAACACCTAAGTTGTGCCTTTCCAACAAACAGGAACATTTTCAGCAAAAAAGAAGAAAATAAAGCAATTACAATGTAGCATAAATTCTCTGTTCCTGAGCATAAAATTAATAGCTAATTTAGGAAAAGTTTCCTGTGGCTGTTAAGTAGTTAGACCCCATGGCTCAGTGATGGTGTAAGATTTATGCCTTCCCTCTCCAAAGGTGACCAGCTACAATGCTTCAGGGAAGTGTACTAACTCTGCTGGCATATTTCAAATTAATTTCCAAGGCCTGAATTTTTTTCTACTTCCTCCAGGAACCCAACAAACTAATCCCCTAAAGATTTTCCACTTTCACCATGTCCTCCTCAATCTGAAACAATGTAACTTTTTAATTCCATAGTGTACTTTTTCTTTGTTGGGTGCTTTTCTTAAAGTAATGGGGTGACCTTGACCAGAAGCAAGGACACCAACTCAGTTTTCATTGTAAGGTCCCAATTTACCACTTCTGTTCCTAGAATTTGACTGTATGTTCTCAAGGACAAAGAGTATGTTTATTACTTACATCTCTCTCATCTTCTAATACAGACTTGGCATTGTGCAATGCACGCAGGAACTTTTGTATAAATGTTTGCTAGAACAATGGCCCATGATAGTATAATCCCAGGGCTACACTACACCCCACTTGTACCAGCTTGTTGGTGTCAACTAGTAGATATTCAGAATCAGTCAGGGTAGGGGTATTTACACCACTGAAATAAGCAAGCACAGCAAATCAGGACACCCTACTGGACAAAGTCAAGTTACCACTGCAAATGAGCAGGCATCAGAAATTGAGCAGACAAATATGAATATATATGGGTTCTGGATCAGATCAATGAAGTAAACAGTTAATTGTTATTTATATATTTTCTTCAAGTCTGGGAGATACTCTCTGCCCTGATTCAGCTTTCTAGTCCTATTCTCAACTCTAAAACCATCTTTCCAGACAATATTTTTAGACCACCTCCATGTTAGCTATCAAGCTCCAGCAAAAATTACCAAAGTCAAGGACCCCTAGGAATATACTTAAAATAGACTTCCTAGCTTCTCTCCATCCTAAGATCCCTATTCTCATCTGCTCTATCCTTACTTTTTGGTTCCTGTTTATTAAACATTTTTGTCCTGCTTTATATCTTACCACCTTTCAACTACAAAGTTTTAAATGCTACTATGATTTCATCCTAAATGAACTCCCTGGGCAGATGATTCCACCAATGTGTCCTTGAATCTCACCTCTCCAGAACCCTGTCCCACTAGGGAAAGATATAAACAGGCTGGGGGTTATGGATCAGTCTGTCAATGCCCATGTCCATCAGAGAAGCATTTACAGAAGCCAGAACTCCTACCTTCTGCACTCCATAAATAATTTTGGTTTATACTCCCAAAAGGGTAAACATCAGAGGAAGATGACCAGAAGGGTCTGAACTCCAATTCCACCAGGACCCAGAGAGAGAAGAGGAGAGGAGAGGAGAGGAGAGGAGAGGAGAGGAGAGGAGAGGAGAGGAGAGGAGAGGAGAGGAGAGGAGAGGAGAGGAGAGGAGAGGAGAGGAGAGGAGAGGAGAGGAGAGGAGAGGAGAGGTAGGAAGTAATAGGTGTGACTTAGAAATAGAAAAAATGAGCAAATAAATATAAACAACAATAGCAGTAACAACAATAACAGCAACAAGAACAAAAATGGAAGAAAATGACCACCAGTAGTAGTGGATTTGTAGTGCAGGCACCGAGCCACAGCAATAACCTCTGGAGGCCAGTTTTCCCATTTTGTTGCCCTTGTTGTTACCCTTGTTGTTGTCATTATTGCTGGTGTTGTTGCCAGATAGGACAGAGAGAAATCAAGAGAGGAGGGGAATACAGAGAGGGGGAGAGAAAGATAGACACCTGAAGACTTGCTTCACTACTTGTGAAGCGACCCCCTTGCAGGTGAGGAGCCAAGAGCTTGAACCAGGATCCTTACACTGGTCTTTGCACTCTGAGCCATGTGTGCTTAACCTGTTGCACTACCGTCCAGCCCCCAGAACATTCCTTACCATTAATAAACAAAGCCAGGGCCAAGAGGAGTGAGAGGTTATGATAGAGCCAATGTGGTTCTAGGAAGCTCAAAAAAACTCTAAATTTCTAAAACCAACATGTAACTGGTGTATCTGGGACATGGAAAACAAGAAGAAAAAATTCTATTTCTTTTTTTCTTTTAATTAGTGACTTAATCATGATTGACACGACTGTGAGATAAAAGAGGTTTCCTTATCCTTTATCTCTCTAGGAGTATGGACCAAGAATCTTTATGGGGAACAGGAAGGTGGGAGGTCTGGCTTCTGTAATTGCTTCTCTGCTGGACATGGGCATTGACAGGTTGATCCATACCCCCCAGCCTGTTTCTATGTTTCCCTAATGGAGTAGGGCTCTGCATTGGAGGGGTTCCAGGATACCTTGCCCAGGGAGGTCAGATTGGTATCATGGTGGCATTGGCAACTTGGTGGCTGAAAAGCATTAGGATATAAAGCAGGGGTGGGGGAGATAGCATAATGGTTATGCAAACAGACTCTCATGCCTGAGGTTCCTAAGTCCCAGGTTCAATCTCCCGCACCACCATAAGCCAAAGCTGAGCAGTTCTCTGGTGTATAAATAAACAATAAAAAAAGATGTAAAGCAGAATAAAGTTGTTTAATAATCAGTAATCTAAAGGTAAGTGTGTAGCAGGTAAAATTTGGAGTCTTCATTATAGAAGAAGCTAGTAAGTCTATTTTGGGCATATTCAAAGAGTTCCATGACTTTACTAATTTTTACAACAGCTATCATGAAGGTGGGCTGAATATTTATTGTCTGGGAAGATGGTGTCAGAGTTAAGAACAGGACTAGAAAACTGGATCAAGGCAGAGAGAAGCTCCCAAATATGGGAAAAGTATATAAATGCCACTGACTTTAAACTCCACTGATCTGACCTAGATTCCAGAAAAGGAAGGGCCTATGAGATAGGGCACATGTGCGCACATATCCATAAGTTGGGGTAAAGCATATCTTAAAATAAAAGTGTGCAATAGTTTACTGTGACTCAATAGGTGTAACAAGCAGGTAGAAAGACCCAAAAAATACACCATAAAGTACTCAATCAAATATTTTCTACTTAGACCTAGATACCCTCTCACCTATTTCCTATTTCACTTCCCTCAATCACTCTAAGTCTAACCTTGTCAGATAAATTAAGGACTACAAAAGCTGGATAGGAGCAAGAGACTGGCACACTTTAATGATGGCCATTTTGGCCACCACCAGGCCACCCCATCAGCCAGGGCCCTAGTCAGGGAATCTTGGGATTCCCACACAGATATGAAGGACCTAGACTTCTAACACATCCTTCTCTCCACAATCACTGGTCATTCACATCAGGAACAACATCATAAGGAATTGATTCAAACATATTGTTATTAACATGTTACTCATGCCAACAACCATATGAACACTTTACAGATGGGGCCAATACTAAGTAGTGATTAGAAAGAGGTGGAAATGGGATTCAGACACAGGCAATCTGATCTGAGTCCATGCCCAAGTTCACATGGCACAGCTCTTTTTCAGAAGAGAAAACATTAATTATATGCTTTAGAGGGAAAGATAGAGACAGACTGGGGGTATGGATCAACCTACCAAGATCCATGTTCAGCAGAGAAGCAGTTACAGAAACCAGACCTTCCATCTTCTGCACTCCATAAAGAATTTTGGTCCATACTCCCACCGGGATAAAGAATAGGGAAGCTTCCAATGGAGACAGTGGGATATAAAACTCTGCTGGTGGGAACTGTGTGGAATTGTACCCCTTTTGTACTATACTCTTGTTAATCACTAATAAAAAAAAAAGTGCCTTATTTCTCTTTATATATATAACAGCCACAGCCATGAACAGTGATTATTTCTTAGAGACTTCAGGTTATTTCAACTCACTGAAGTTCTAGCTCAAGATGCCTTCAGACAGTGCTTGTTCAATAGTACCACAATAATCTCTGCATTTTATAGATAGGCAGAATGTAAATATGCCCTTTATCATACAACAGAAAAAAATTATTGAAGGGAACATATCTCCAATTAAGCACTTGAAATAATACATGTTTTCCCCTGGTTTCTTGGTCAACTTGAGTAAAACATCTGTATGCTTTGGCCTCTCATGCTCAGTTAGAATTTAAATGAATTACAAACTTTAATGTTGTTCAAAACAAACTTGCTAAGAAAATGCAAATGTGTGCCATTCAACTGGCACTGTCTGCTGGAGGCTTTCTCTGGTTCAAAGTCAGCTTTAATACTATCCTTTTCAAGTTACTTAGAAAGGTTTATGGAGAAGTAACTTCACAGCATTTAATCAAAATCACTTGTTGCCTTCTGCTGTGTGTCCTGTATTCTCTGAAACTGGGGGCTATAGAGAAGAGCAGGGCAGACGAGAGTAGATGTGCTCAAGAAGCTAAATAAGTAGTAAAAAGGTCATTTCATAAAGGAGTTGAATTTCAAGGGCAAATCTTTAAGCTACTCAGAAAAGTTACTAAGTTTTACAATTATCACTATGTTGACTTCAGAATGTCCTCCTCCCAAATCTTTAAAATTCAGTACCAGTTTGGTAGTGGGAGAGGTATGCTGACACGTTTTAGGAAGAATTCTCCTGAAACAACATTTCCTTAATAAGATTAATTTTTTTAAAAAAGGATCTTAATTTAGAGAAAATAAAAAACCAACAGTGCCAGTTTGGAAAATGGCTGCTGTTAATGGTATACAGAATTAATGAGCTTAAGTTGAGGTATTCTTTACAGGGTGCCAATTAGAGACCAAAATACTTGCTGCTCCTCTATTTTTATCAGTCTAAAAACTAAGAAAACAACAAGCAAACAAACAAAACCAGCAAAAAAAAAAAAAAATGCATGGATGAAAATGTGTCCACTGTGGAACTTTCCAAGGCTTTCCCTAATGAAATTCTTAGTTGTTATCTACAATGATTGGTGATTTCAATGCAATATGTTAACATTTTTACAATGCACTGTAAGTTACCTGTAGTCCTCCTTTCAGAAACTTCACAATATTTTTCTATCATTTTCTATTAATTTCTCATTTCCACTCAGAAAATTGCTCTTTCTTTAAATTGGAATATAAAAACACTGGAACAAGTTACATGACTAATAATGAATTATTTGAACCAAGTCAAAGGTCCACCAAAAAGGACAATCAAATATCCTGCGGCATATACAAAGTGATACCATTTCCACAATACTATAAATACTGGCTTACTTGTTTTTAATTAAATCATGAAAGGATGCCTCATAGATATGTTGATAAGTGATGAGATGTTCTTCATGATATATATCTTCCCCAAATTTGAATTTAAATCAAGGGATAAATTTCCTCTTGTGACACTGGCATACTTTAACGATGACTCTTTAGTCACTATCAGGCCACCCCATCAGCTAGGGCCATATTCGGGGAGTCCTGAGATTCTCAAATAGACATGATGGGCCTAGACCTTGAATAAAACCCTCTCTCCATTGTTACCTGTCATCTCTATCAGAAACAACAAAATAGACCCCTTTGTGGGCCCCCCCAAAGGCCTTGCCCTCAACTTGGATCAACAGCGGTAGAGAATGTTCCATCCTCTGCAGGGAGGCAGGACAACATACTCTATGCTACACCTGAGGAAGATTGGTCCTGATATTGGGGCAGCTTGGAACATTCCTACTCATAACCACAGAATGTGAGCTTGGATCTACAAGGATGCAGAGGTCACATAGGCTCCTAAGCTGAATATGGGCCCCTGATCACATCAAATCTATGGGGTTAATAGTCAACAATATTTATACACCTTTCCCATATTTGGGAGCTACTCTCTTCTCTGATCCAGCTTACTGATCCTTTTTCCAGCCATGGCATCCTCTCCCCAGACAATAACTAGGATTCACCTATGTATCAAATTTCAGGCTCAGAGAAAAAAAACAAGCTAGTATAGCCACAGGCCCTTTGGAATATAACTAAAATAGGCCTACTAGCTATCTAGAAAACAGAGACTACCCCTCAACTCTTCATCTGCACTATTCTAGCCTTTAGGTTCATGATTAGTCAACAAGTTGTTTGGCTTTATATGTTAACTCTCTTTTCAGCCACCAGGTTCCAGATGCTAGCATGATGCCTATCAGATGTCCCTGGACAGACAACCCCACCAATGTATCCTGGAGCTCTGATTCCCCAGAACCCCGTCCCTCTAGGGAAAGAGAGAGGCAGGCTGGGAGTATGGATCAACCTGTCAATACCCATGTTCAGTGGGGAAGCAATTACAGAAGCCATACCTTCCACCTTCTGCATCCCACAATGACCTTTGGTCCATACTTCCAGAGGGTTAAAGAATAGGAAAGCTATCAAGGAAGGGGATGGGATAGGGAGTTCTGGTGGTGGGAATTGTGTGGAATTGTACCCCTCTTATCCTATGGTTTTGTCAGTGTTTCCTTTTTATAAATAATTTTAAAAATTCCTCTTTCAATGATGCTATATTATTACTTATTTATTTGACATGTGTATAGTAATAGCTTATAAAATATATACATATATATACATACATATATATATATATATAGAGAGAGAGAGAGAGAGAGAAACCAAGGGTGGTGGAAATGTGTACACTTGGTAATGTTGTGGGAGCTTGGGTTATACACTGAATGCTCCAGATAAACATCTCTGACTTACTTATAGAAGCTGTTTATTTACTACAAATTCAAATTCAAACATATTTAGTTCCCAAAGATTAGCCATATAAAATTAAGAGTTCTTTGTGAAGGAATTGACTTACTCAGTTGAACTGACAACTCAAGGAATCTTATTCTAGGTGGCAAATGGTCATCTTCCCAAGCCCCGGTGATTGATTACTATGCAGAAAGCCTAAGCACATATCTCCTTCATGATGAGGCATGAAGAGCTGAACATTGGGAAAGTTATCACTGAATGTAGAAACACCATTCTCTGCCGCACCACCCTGCATTCAAATCAGATTGCCTTTCTAAAAGTGAGCACTACTAATACATTACACAACACAACTGAATACAGTATACTGATTAATTCCTCCATTATCTGACGTTATACTTAAAGTGAGAGAAAATCAACCTGGAATGGTCACACAAATAAAACACAACAAAATGTTACTCACCACTGGAAACATATTAAAAAAGCTCTGTCTAATTAGGAGTTTGTATTTACTTTCCACCTCATAAGTCATGTTAGTTCCAACTGGAGTGTTATTTTGAGAAACAATGAAGTTTTGAACAGCATCACAACAGGAAGCAAGTTTTGCTCTAAAAAAGAATAAGAATCAAAGTGAGTCAAGGAAAAGAGAACAAAGGAAAATGCAAAAGAGCCAGACAATAAATCATTCATAAAGGTAATTTTTTTATCTCATTCCATTTTAACTGGCCTTGGATGGTGAATGGTTATTTGGGATGTTATTATACTCAAGTAGGGATCCATTTGCCAGTAATAAAGATTCATTAATATAATAGCTTTAAAACAACTTCCTTCTACTGGTAATGTTAAATCACAAAAGAGAAAGTAACAAAATATACTGTAACTATTCTAGTAATATAATAAAAAATACAGAAACAAAATTAAGAATAGTGCTATGGGGGCCTGGCGGCGGCACACCTGATTGAGCACACATATCACTATGCTCAAGGACCCAGGTTCAAAACCCCAACTCCTGGGGTGGGACAGTGGTACAACTGGTTGAGTGCAATTGTTACAAAATCCCAACTCTCCCTGCTCCCCACCTGCAGGGAGGATGGATGCTTTCTCTCCCTCTCTCTCCTCTATTTCTCCTCCGCTTTCAATTTCTCTCTGTCCTGTAAAATTAAGAAAGAACAGAGGGGACCAGGCAGTGGCACAACGGGTTAAGCGCACATAAGTAGTACATAAGAAGTATGAAAGAAAAGAACAGAAAGAAAGAAACAATGGCAGAAGTCCGGCAGTAGCACAGCGGGTTAAGTACACGTGGCACGAAGCGGAAGGACCTGAGCAAGGATCCCGGTTTGAGCCCCCGGCTCCCCACTTACAGGGAAGTCGCTTCACAGGTGATGAAGCAGGTCTGCAAGTGTCTAACTTTCTCTCCCCCTCTCTGTCTTCCCTCCTCTCTCCATTTCTCTCTATCTAACAACAATGACAGCAATAACAATAATAATAACAACAACAACGATAAACAACAAGGGCAACAAAAGAGAAAAGATGGACTCCAGGAGCAGTGGATTGGTAGTGCAGGCACCCCACCCCAGTGATAACCCTGAAGACAAAAAAAAAAATGTTTATTATATATAGTTCTCCAGAGATCTAGACTCCATAGCATTATATATACAGAATCCATATATATATATATATATATATATATATATATATATATATATATATTAATTTATTAGCTAGAAACAGAGAGCTACTGAAAGGGAAGGGAGAGGTGGAGAAGGAGAGAGACACCTGCAGCACTACTTCACTACACAAGAGGCTTTTCCTTTGAAGGTGGGGATCAGAGGCTTGAACCCAGACCTTCACACACTGTAGCATGCGTGCTCAATGAGGTGCACCACTGCCCGGCCCCTCCATAGGATCTCTAAAATATTTGAGCATTTACTCAACCTCAAAGTTAAGAGATTCTCTCATTTGCACAATTAAATTATCATTGAACTTAAAGCCATTTCTCATGTTTGCTTTTCATATACTTTTATTAAGAGTCACATTTCATGCAACTGAAAACAAGCAGCAAACTTGAACTTTTCGATCTTGATGGGTTTAGAGATTTAACGCTGCCTCAGGTTTTCCTAATAGGACAACTTTTTCATTATTTCAGCCATCATCTTCTCCTTTAAACCTTTACTGATTTCTCCATATTATTTAAAAACAGATATCAAAGTTGAAACCAGTCTTCACAAGAGGCAGTAAATATGCAGTGAATAGAAAAGACTTGGGTATGGACAGGGTGGTCCTTGAGAGGTCCTGGGAGAAACCTGCTTTGTCACACATGTGACTCAGAGCTTTTATGACTAGAATCCTTTGGTTTTGCACTATCACTGAGAGGGAAGAGATCCTGGAGACTACCTAAGAAAGTGAGATGATTATTTTGCTTATCTGAGAGGGAAGAGGAAATCAGGTGATTTCACTCATAAGTGAAATTAGAGAACTGAAACACATGAACTTGAAAAAGTATATATATGTATATAGTGGTTACTGTTGGGGGAACACACAGAGAGCTTTGGTGGTGGGAGTGGTGCAGAATTCCATCTCTATTATAATCGTGTAGTCACTATTAAATAAAGTGAAGAGCAGAGGAAGATTAGGAAGAAAAGAGAAAAAAAGTCAGCCTGGAACAATAAAAGCCTAGCAAACTCTCTTTTACACATACCCCAAATGAACTGCAGACAGCTAGATGTTCTACCCTCATAACTGCTGCTTCCTCATTACAGGTTTATTTGTTTTTTCCATAGGTATTGGTCCTGAAGGATATACTTTAATATGTTTTCCTAGTGAATTTTATTTTTGGGGGAAAAGGATACAGTGCTCTAATCAGTCTAATCTAATATCTAATTTCAGTCTCCCTAATTTCAATACTCAGGATATGAAAAGTCTGCTGTGTGGTATTATTTGACTCCAAAGTTATGTCTAATATATTAACTTTTATGTTAACCTATTAACAATATGTCTAATCTGTTAAATTTTATCATTAAACTAATATAGTCTTATTTGCTGAATTGTGTCACCTGTTTATTACAATTCTTTGCATTTCAGAACTTACCATTTCTAAAAGATAGTTCATGGAGAATAGTTCATAAGAAAAATTAAATGAAACAGTAAAAATATTAAAATATGTGCACTCAACCACATGCACCACTGCCTGGTCCCCCCAACATTCTCTAACACTGCTGCTAGTTACACTGCTGAGTGGGCAGCAGGAGCCAGTAAAAGGACACACAAAATGCTAAGAGAACGTGGGTAGAGAATGAAGAGCTAAACTACAGAATGCAAGGGGAAAGAGAAGTGGTGAGGGTTTGTATATGGTTGTAAATATAGAAGTGGTAACTTAGTAGATTGTGCACATCATTTCCTACACTAGCATATTGGACACCCACCTGTTTAGAAAACCAAAAGTGGGGAGTCAGGCGGTAGTGCAGCGGGTTAAGCACACATGGCGCAAAGCACAAAGACTGGCGAAAGGATCTGGGTTCGAGACCCCGACTCCCCACCTGCAGGGGAGTCGCTTCACAGGCAGTGAAGCAGGTCTGCAGGTGTCTGCCTTTCTCTCCCCCCCGTCTTCCCCTCTTCTCTCCATTTCTCTCTGTCCTATCCAACAACGATGACATCAACAATAACAACAATACTAACCACAACAATAAAATGAGGGCAACAAAAGGGAAAATAGATAGATATACTTTAAAAAATTTTAAAAAAAGAAAACCAAAAGTGGCTTTTAGGAACAAGAAAAAATTGTAGGACCACAGAAAAATGGGCAGATATACATAAATATAGACAGCTATAAAAATAATAGTCAACCCCTATCTGTGGCCTTGGAAGTACTACTGCAGTTTTCAATAGAGGATATGGAGACACAGAACTCTGGTGATGGGAATGGTGTGGAATTATACCCCTTTATCTCATAATTTTGTAAATCACTAATAAAAAAAATATGATACTTGGTAGTTTTAAAATATAGATTTAATTTCATAAAGTTCCTCTGACACAATGCAAGCCTGGATATCTTTACATCTATAATTGTGTATGTCTATTATATCATATTATGCTACTATAATTTGAAATGTCTCAAAGTAACACTCTGAAAAAAGACAATGTAACAAACTCTCATTTACCTTTGACAATTAGCTTAATTTTTCTAAGAACATTCAGTGCTTAAAAACTACTCTGGCACCAAAAATAAAACACTAACCAGAGTACACTTTGAACTTTTTTTTAATATTCATCCATTTTTCTGAAATCATAGTTCCAGTATTGTATTATGAGAATTTCAAGTCTACAGTAAAGTTGAAATATTGGACAATGTGCACTTCAATAGCCACCAACTATACACCACAATTAACTTTTTACTAAATTTGCCTTAATGTGTATTTTTCCACCAGTACATTTTTCTGGGAGCAGTTACTGCAATTCAATGTAAATTACAGGCACCAGAACGTTTCACCCTTGAGCACCAGCAAGTATGTCATTATCTTGTTTACATTGGGAGTAAATTGTACACACTAAACCTATAAATGTACACTATGAATTTTGAGAAACGTATACACCCTAGCAATCCAATCCTCTCCCAAGATACAGAATATCACCACTGCTAAGTTCCTCCTACCTCTTCCCAGACTCTCTCTAGTCCTCCTCCACTTAAATGCTGCAACTTTTGTTTTGATTTCATTTTTATTTTAACTCAACATATATAGAGTTAGCAGGAGAGAAAAAGAAAAAGGAAGAAACACTGGGGCTGGGGAGATGGTATAATGGCTGTGCAAAAAACATTTATGCCAGAGACATTAAGATGCCAGATTTAGTCCTTGCACCATAAACCAGAGCTAAGCTGAGCACTGCTTTGGTTAAAAAAAAATGATAGGGGGTCGGGCGGTGGCGCAGTGGGTTAAGAGCACGTGGCGCAAAGCGCAGGGACCGGCATAAGGATCCCGGTTCGAGCCCCCGGCTCCCCACCTGCAGGGGAGTCGCTTCATGGGCGGTGAAGCAGGTCTGCAGGTGTCTATCTTTCTCTCCCCCTCTCTCTCTGTCTTCCCCTCCTCTCTCCATTTCTCTCTGTCCTATCCAACAACAAAGCAACGTCAACAATGGCAATAATAACCGCAACGAGGCTGCAACAACTAGGGCAACAAAAAGGGGGAAAAATGGCCTCCAGGAGCGGTGGATTCATGGTGCAGGCACCGAGCCCAGCAATAACCCTGCAAGAAAAAAATAATAATAAAGTAGGGCTATATACAACAACAAATTTTCTTTAAAAAGGAAGAAGAAACGGGGTCAGCAGTAGCACAATGGGTTAAGCGCACATGGTGCAAAGAGCAAGGATCAGGATAAGGATCCCAGTTCGAGGCCCCGGCTCCCCACCTGCAGGGAGGTCGACTCACAAGTGGTGAAGCAGGTCTGCAGGTGTCTATCATTCTCTCCTCCTCTCTGTCTCCCCTCCTCTCTCGATTTCTCTCTTTCCTATCCAACAACGACAGCAATAATAACAATAATAACAACCAAAACAATGATATAACAACAAAGGCAACAAATGGGAAAAATAGCCTCCAGAAGTACTGGATTTGTGGTGTAGACACCAAGCCCCAGCAATAAACCTGGAGGGGGGGAAAAAAAAGCAAGAAACAGCAAAGCACCACTTTGCCCTCCATGAATTCTCTTGGTAGTCCCATGAGGTGTGTGGGGATCAAACCCTGGGTCTCATGCACACTAAGATGTGTGCTCTACACAGTAAGATGTCTCATGATCTTCTGTGACTATATTTTTTAACCACAGACCATCGCTGGGGAGCCAGAGACGACCCGAACTGCCCCTGCGGCTACAGACAGACTATGACCCACACAGTCAACGACTGCCACCTCTCCAGATTCAAAGGAGGTCTCGAAACTTTACATCAGGCTCAACCTGACGCTGTTGACTGGCTATGGAAGAAGGGAAAATGCTAGAAGAAGAAGAACCACAGACTTACTTTGTCTGTTATGAAATTTATGTAAACAGGATGAGCGTATGTATCCATTTTTCTAGGATTTTTCCATGTGCCATAAATATTTCTGCTATTTTGGTCTTTCCCTTTTTCTTGCTGGGGTAAGGTTTCATTGCAAGATGTGCGAGAGTGATTCCTCTTGCACTTTAAAAAAATTTTATTTATAAAATATAAATATTGACAAGACCATAGGATAAGAAGAGTACAATTCCACACAATTCCCACCACCAGAACTCCATATCCCATCTCCTTCCCTGACAGCTTTCCTATTTTTTAATCCCTCTGGGAGCATGGACCCAGGATCATTATGGGGTGCAGAATGTGGAAGGCCTGCCTTCTGTAACTGCTTCCCCCATTGAACATGGGTGTTGGCAGGCTGATCCATACTCCCAGCCTGTCTCTCTCTTTCCTCTCTTGCACTTTTAAAGAAATTTCCATTAAAAATCAGTATTAAGTATCTAGTAATATATAACAAACTCCCAGGAAAAATTAGTATTCTAGATATTACTTCTTCAACCTGCTTTGAATCATAGACCAATGGAACTTTTGAAGCCTTTATATGCAGTGAAAGAATTATAAACATATGTTCTTGGTCTCTTCCACACAGAGAACCCCTGGAATAGTCAACATTACTATAAATCTGTGCTGCCTATAGAAAACAGAACAAAGAGAAATTTTAATCTCTGTTGTCCTATACCTAATGGTTGGTAACTGAACTCACTAGTTGTGTTCATGGTAGTGGGCATGGAAGTCTCGCCTTTCTTGCACAGAAGTGCAGAGACATTGAGAAACAAAGTTGGCATTAATTAAAAGTGATGGTCAATTTTATGACACTTGTTGACAGGGCTAAGGGATGTATGAATAGCTGGTAGTATATTATTTCTGGTGTGTCTGTGAAGATATTTCTGGAAGGAATTTGTACTTGAACTAGTAGACTGAATAAGAATATTGCTATCACAAAGCTGGGCAGTGACACACCTGGAAGAGGGTGCATGTTACCATGGACAAAGATTTGGGTTCAAGCCTCAGATCTCCACAGGCTCTTGAAAATTTCACAAGCAGTGAAACAATGCTGCAGGTATCTCTCTTTCTCCCTCTTCTACCTTTCCCTTCTATCTCAACTAAAAAAAAAAAAAAAGATGGATAGATGGCCTCTTGGAGCAGTGAATTCATTATGCAGGCACTAAATCCCAGAAATATATTAAGGGCAAATTTTAAAAAGGGATAAAGGGGCCAGGTGGTGGCATAGCTGGTTAAGTGCTCTCATTACAGTGTGCAAGGACCCAGGTTCAAGCCTCTGGCCACCAGCTGCAGAAGGAAAAGCCTCAAGAGTGGTAAAACAGTGCTGCAGGTGTCTCTCTATCTCTCTCACACCCTCCCCTTTCAAATTCTCTGTCTCTATCAATAATAAATAAATAAATATATATTTTTAAATGGATGAAGAAAAAGAGTATTGCTTTCACAGGGCCAGCAAGGTGACTCAGTGGTGGAGTTCAGTTGGGAAGCCCTGGGTTATAACTACACACACACACACACACACACACACACACACACACACACACACACCAAGAAAGACAAGAATCAATAGAATCAATAAAAAATGGTGGCACCCACAGGCATGATGTACTTAGACCTCTAGCAGATCCCTCTCTCCACTGTCACTGGTCATCTCCATCAGGAACATCATAATGGACCCTTTTGTGGGCCCCTATAGGGCCTTGCCCTCAATATGAATCAACAATAGTAGGGACTGTTCCATTCTCAAAGGGAGACTGAACAACTTACTCTACCACCAGAGGAAGATGGGTCCTGAAATTTGTGTAGCCTGGAATGTTCCTAGCCATGACCACAGAATGCGAGCTCAGACCAGAGGTTACACAGGCTCATGTGCTGTATATGGGCCTCAAATCAAATCAATGGGGTTTACAGTTAACAATACTTAGATACTTTCCCCATATTAGGGAGCTACTCTCTCCCCTGATCCAGCTTTCTAGTCCTTTTTCCAACTCTGACACCATATCCCAGGCAATAACTTGGGTCCACCTGCATATTAGATGTCAGGCTCAGGCAAAAACTAGTAAAGCCATGGGCTCTTTGGAGTATACCTAAAATAGACCTAGCTTTTTCCAAAACGGAGACCCTAAATCTTCATCTGCAATATTCTTGCCTTTAGGTTCATGATTAGTCAACAATTTGTTCTGCATGATATCTGAACTCTTTTTCAGCCACTAGGTTCCAGATGCTACCATGATGCCAGCCTGACTTCCCTGGGTAGTGACCTCACCAATGTGTCCTAGAGCCCCACCTCTCCAGAGCCCTGCTCCACTAGGGAAAGAGAGAGACAGGCTGGGAGTATCAATCGACCTGCCAATGCCCATGTTCAGCAGAAAAGTAATTACAGAAGCCAGACCTTCTACCTTCTGCACCACATAATGACCCTGGGTCCATACTCCCAGAGGAACAAAGAATAGGAAAGCTTTCAATGGAGAGGATGGGATTTGGAGTTCTGGTGGTGGGAATTATCCTATGGTCTTGTCAATATTTCCATTTTATAAATTAAAAAAAAAAACTCCAAAAATGGTGGCACCAAGGCTTACAACATGGGAATCTAGCTGCTAAACCTTCAGATTAAGACTAGGATTTGTCCCATTGGCTTCTCTGGATCTCACGACTTCGGGCTTAGACTGGACCTACAGTACTAGATGGGTCTCCTGGGGAGCAAGCTCACAGATAGGTTGTGGAACTCTCTGGCTTCTGTAATTCCATGAGCCAATTTTTCATAATAGGACTCTTTCTATGTATCCTATTGGTTCTAATTCTCTAGATAACCCTGAACCATACTGATGTTGAACTCAGAGTGAAGTGCTGCTATCACTTATTTCAAGGCAGAACCTTAGGTGCATGCTAGAAAATGGCCTACACTGACACAATTTTAAAGACAATTTTGGACAGAGCTCAGGAAGAGACGAGGAAAGCTGTGAGAAAAGTTCCTTTCTTCTGAGAGAACACCTAAGTAAGTCATGAGCACAATACTAACAGATATATGAGTAGTGAAGCCATTCTGATAAAGTCTCAGGTGGAAATTAAACGATGCAGGAAATACCATCCTTGTTACTAAGTGGCAATGGACTTGATAGAACTGTTTGAGTTCTACTGATTTCAGGTGTTTCTGTTTGTTTGTTTGCTTGTTTGTTTATTTGTTTATGCCTCCAGGGTTATGCCTGAACTACAAATCCACTGTTCCTAGTGGGCATTTTTTTCCATTTTATTGGACAGGACAGAGAGAAACTGAGAGAGGAGAGAGAGAGATTAAGAGGAAGGGAGAAAGATAAGACACCTGAAAATCTGCTTCACTGTTTATGAAGCATTCCTGCTGCAGGTGGGGAGCTAGAGGCTGGAACCTGGATCTTTGTGCACGTCCTTACTCTTAGTACTATACTTTGTGTGCTTAGCCGGGTGTGCCACTGCCTGCCCTCAAGTTCTACTTTTTTTTTGGAATGTAGAAGCTATAAGGAGGAAAACTGGATGTTATACTGAGTATATTTCAAAATAAACTGTTGAAGGAGCAACCGGGTTCTTCCTGAGTAAGATAATGAAAGAAAAGCATCTTAAGATAAAATAGTCAAAGGGGAAGCAAAACTTAAAGGTTTGGAAAATTCTTCCATCTATCCATGTTGCAAAAAGTGAGAAGTTGTGTTTGAACATGAATACTGAGTGTGGGAAGTGTATGAAGAAGCATGAAACTGAAAAGAAGCACTGGCTTGATACTGCTTGAGACGGATCTAACTTGTGCTATGCTCTACTTAAACAGCCATTCTACATGACTCAAAAAGAGAACAGACTTCCTCTCAGCTCCAGAAAAGACTGGGGACACTCTGAGTTCCAGAATTCAAAAAAGCACACACACACACACATTCACACAAGTACTTAACTCAAGAAGCACTGTGGTCCCACAAGAATCTGGTTTAATACTATTCAGTATGATCTACAAAGATGAGTCTAGAAATAAACAAAATCATCTTTCCATCACAGATGGCTTAAGAGACATACTTTTGGGGTGTTTGTTAAAATTCCTTTTTCTCTTTATACTGTAGCTGCTGAGCATTTTGCTCATTCTTAATTTTCTGGTTTTTTTTTTTTTTTTGATTTATTTCAAGTCCCAGGTCAAAGTGATTCTTCAGTTCTAAATAGGGTGCTTCCTGGATTTCCATGAAATGTTAATGACTGCTTAAGGCTTACCGTGAGAGAGACTCTCTAAAGACAGGCTGCATATTAATGACTTAACTGCAAAGCCCAGAGCTCACTGGCAGCTCTTTTGGTTATCAAGCTCTCTAAGACACTGTAAGGAAACAGAGGCAGTTAAGGCAAAGCAGAGGTTGCTAGTACATTCAATGTATTAACAAAAAATTGCCCCCCTCCTTTTTAAAAGTATACACTCTGAGATTCTAATATCCGTACTAAGAAAAACAACTTTAAAACAAGGCCTGATTGAATCCAAAGGATTTATTTCCATCCTAATAATGACTAAAATAGTAAAATTTATTTCTCTGCACCAAAGCCACAACACACATAAGCCAAGCAATAGATAAACTACCTCTTTTCTGTCAATGTCTCTTTTTGCTTTCTTCTCCCCCTATTCTGCAAAATACTTGACCAATAATAGTAATATCACTTAGTACACTATCATATGGAACAAATATTTCACATCTAAGATTTACAGGTATCATTTGGTCTATGTACAGTCTGAAAAATAGGTACAATTGACACTCATTTGACACCCACTTTATTTATTTATTTATTTTTTACACCAGAGCACTGCTCAGCTCTGGCTTATGGTGGTGCGGGGGATAGAACTTGGGATTTAGGAGCCTCAGGTATGAGAGTCTGTTTGCATAACCATTATGCTTTTCCCCCCGCCCACCCACTTTATTTAATTTTATTTTATTTTTAATATTTATTTATTTTTCTCTTTTGTTGCCCTTGTTGTTTTATTGTTGTTCTTGATGTCGTTGTTGTTGAATAGGACAGAGAGAAATGGAGAGAGGAGAGGAGAGAAAGACAGACACCTGCCAACCTGCTTGTTTCACTGCCTGTGAAGCAACTCCCCTAAAGGTGGGGTGCTGGGGGCTTGAACCTGGATCCTTATGGCCGGTCCTTGCACTTTGCGCCACCTGTGCTTAACCCTCTGCACTACTACCCGACTTCCCCACTTTATTTTTTAAATTGAGCTTATCCGAAGTAAGTGGGTCACTTAATCACGTATTTATTTAGTACTGAGGCAGGTAATGAGCACTGTGAAAAGTGCTGTCTACAGACTGGTGAGAAAAATAAGCATTGTCTCTTCTTTGTGACCTGGTAAGATCACAAAAGATTCATAAGGATAAATTTGAAGGGTAGAATAATATGTGAGCCATGCATATGGAAAAATAAAAAATGAAGGGCTGAACTCCCCTGCCTGCCTAAAACAGACCCCCCCCCAAAAAAAAAATAAAATGAACTCAAATGTCAGAGATTCCTTCCTGGACTATCATCAACCAGGGAAGAGGGAAGGCAGATTCTGAGCACAGGAAAGGATAACCAATACCCAAGGAAAAGAAATGCTATACCCACACATCTCATATCTATTCTTCTATAGGCCTACTCATCCTGCCAAAAACCATGTCCTCTTGACTGAGGCCTGTGTGCACTTCTGTTATCTCTTAAGCCTGAATTCCAAGTCATTCATCTTTCCCTAGTGTCTCCCATGTATACAGAAAGAATGCATGTTCTCGTCACTCTGCCTTTCTTACACTGAGCTCAGTCAAAACCTCACAAAGGCAGAGAGAAAGTTATTTTTCCTCACCTCTAAACTGTAACACAGTAAAAATGTAAGAATCAAATTCAGGCTGCTACCCTAAAGCACCCTACCCAATCAATACCTTACAAAGTCCCAGGTGTTCAATGTTCCCTACTGAATGTCTAGAGAGAAACCAAAATGAGTAGAATGTTCTTGTCTGAACCACAGGTCTTGCTACCCAACAGGTTCTTCTGACTCTTATTTACTTAATATAAGCTAAAGAGCTTCCGTAAGGAAAGAAGAAAGAAAGAGAAGCTAGAATACCACTCTATGCAAGTACTGTGCTCTGCCAACTGAGCTATTTCCCCAGCCAGCACTAAACAGGTTTTTCTAGAGTCCTCAAGCTCATCATTTGAAGTACATAAAAAAAAAAAAAAAGCACATAAGTGCTATGTGTTCAAAGAGCCTCTTATTATTATGTAGACGCTGGAGTCCTTACTCTGCAACAGGGCTAATGTCTGAGGTTGCCTGTGTGTACACCTCTGAGGTGTGGGGACATGGGGGCAAAGGGAACACGAAAAATTTAACATTGGAGGTTGAGAACAAGTCATCCCTAGCCATAGTCCATTTATGAAGTGAAAATAATTTTCAGGTTTTAAATTGACTTGATATCCAGCAGAGTGCTTACTAAGATTTAAATGAAATCTGAAACAATATTCTTAAAAGACTAGTGGCAGGAGTCGGGCGGTGGCGCAGAGGGTTAAGCGCACGTGGCATAAAGCACAAGGACCAGCGTAAAGATCCTGGTTCAAGCCCCCAGTTCCCCACCTGCAGGGGAGTGGCTTCACAAGCAGTGAAGCAAGTTTGCAGGTGTCTTTCTCTTCCCCTCTCTGTCTTCCCCTCTCTGTCTTCCCCTCCTCTCTCCATTTCTCTCTGTCCTATCCAACAATAATGACATTAATAACCGCAACTATGTTAAAAAACAACAAGGGCAACAAAAGGGAAAATAAACATTAAAAAAGCAATACAAATAATTTAAAAAAATAAAAGACTAGTGGCTTGTAGGAGAGAGAAGAGATACTGAGTGTACTCTGTGCTCACACCATGCTAAAAGCCTTGAGGTCTTCTGTGTAAACTTTGCTTCAGAGGCATGTAGTGTGGAGAAACTGAGACCTGTCTGGAGGGTGGCAGAAGGACTGAAATCCAGGACAGATGAGGCACTAACAGTGTCCACACCAGGGAAACACAGACTCAGGGATTCAACGACAGTCTTCAATAAGCACTTGAGAGGAATCAGATTGAGCCTGATTAACTTCACAACACAGAACTAAGACCAATGCATAGAAAAAGTCACACATTATTACTGAATACCCAGCAGGCTACAGCCAGGGTTCAAGGTCATTACAATTTACACATTATTAAATACAAATAGGAGTAAGTATGGATGGGATGGGCCTTTCCCTTGGAAAGATTACTAACATTTGGGAAGACAGACAAAGAAAAAGCATTACTATTTTTTTTATTGAGGCGGTTAACACTTTACAGCGCAATCACAGACATATGCATATAATTTCATTATATAATAGGCCCCCAGAATTTTCACCCTCTCCATCCCTCCCCAGAGTCCTTTGCTTTAGTACAGTACACCATGTTCAGTTCATGTTTCATTTTGTGCTCTCCCTCCCCAAAGTCCTTTGGTGCAATAACCCATAAAAAGCTAGATATAGACTAGGTCCCATGAGATAGAGCTTATGTTCACATGTATCCATAAACTAGGGCAAAATATATACCTAAAAGCAAAAGTACACAATAGTCTGCAGTAAGTACCCTCCAACACTTCATCTGCACTATTCCAGCCTTTAGGTCCATGATTGTTCAACAATTTGTTTGGCTTTGTATGTTAACTCTTTTTTCAGCCACCAGGTTCCAGATGCTAGCATGATGCTAACCAGACTTCCCTGGACAGATGACCTCACCAATGTGTCCTGGAGCTCCGATTCCCCAGAGCCTGACCCTACTAGGGAAAGAGAGAGGCAGGCTGGGAGTATGGATCTACCAGTTAACGCCCGTGTTCAGCAGGGAAGCAATTACAGAAGCCAGACTTTCTACCTTTTGCATCCCACAATGACCTTGGGTCCATACTCCTAGAGAGATAAAGAATGGGAAAGCTATCAGGGGAGGGGATGGGATATGCAGATCTGGTGGTGGGAACTGTGTGGAGTTGTAACCCTCTTATCCAATGGTTTTGTTAATGTCTTCTTTTTTAAATATATAAAAAAAATTAATTACTATTTTTTTTACTTTTTGCCTCCAGGGTTATTGCTGGGACTTGGTGCTGGCACTACAAATCTACTGCTCCTGGCAGCCATTTCCTCCATTTTATTGGACAGAACAGAGAGAAACTGAGAGAGGAGGAGGAAATAGAGGGAGAAAAAGAAAGATAGCGGCTCTGCTGCAGGTGGGGATCAAGACTTGAACCTGGATCCTTGCACTGGTCTTTGTGCTTAGTACAATGTTCACTTAAGTGCACTACCACCAGCCACCTACTATTTTTAATGTAGTTTCAATATGAAACAAATCAAGGTGATAATAACACAGGAGAGGGAAAATTCAATTCATCTGGGGATAATGAGATTTTTGTGCAGTGATCATCACATAAGAGAAGTACAACAAATGTGTGTTTAAGGAATAGGCATGTTTGGGATGGAGGATGGGTAGTAATAGAAGGAGAGAGGAGAGAAAGAAAGGTCTGCAGGGGTACCAGCAAGAAAATAGCCAAGACTTAATTAAAGACTTAAAGAGGGGCTGAGAGTCAGGGCCAGGTGGTGGCTCACCAGGTTAAGTGCACATAGTATTAAGTGCAAGAACCTGTTCAAAGATCCCGGTTTGAGCCCCTGGCTCTTCACCTGCAGGGGCAGGGGAGGGGGGGGTTGCTTTCCAAGTGGTGAAGCAAGTCTGCAGATGTCTATCTTCCTCTCTATCTTCCCCTCCTCTCTTATCCTATTTTAAAAAGGGGGGAGGGGAGAAAAGGCCAACAGGAGCAGTGGATTAGTAGTGTTGGCACCAAGCCCTAGCAATAACTCTGGAGGCAAAAAAAAGAAGAAGAAGAGGGGCTGGGGCTGAGACTCTTCATGCCCTGGACTCTAGTCTTGGCACTGCATCGAAACTCGAGGGGAGGTTGCTGTGTGTCTCTCTTCTCTTTTTCTGTCTCAGGAAAAAAGAAACACAGAAGTAGGGACGGAGGGAAAGAGAGATTAATTAATAAATAATTAATTAATTGATTTGGGGCTCAGGAGTACCATGAACACATGATATGCTAGGTTCATTCCTCAGAGCTTCACTAAAAGACAAAGGGGGGGGAGTAGTAGTGCAGGTTGAGCACATATAGTACAAAGCAGAAGGACCTGCCCAAGGATCCTGGTTTGAGACCCCCGACTCCCCACCTGTTTGTGTGTGTTGGGGGGGGTTGCTTCACAAGTGGTGAAGCAGATCTGTAGGTGTCTATCTTCCTCTCCCCCTCTCTATCTTCCCTTCCTCTCTCAATTTCTTTCTGTCCTATCTTATAAAAAATAAAAAAGGAAAAAAATGGTCAACAGGAGCCATGGATTTGTAGTGCTGACCCCAAGCCCCAGAGGCAAAAAGAAAAGAAAAGAATGCATGAAATCCAGGTTCAAGCCTGATACCCACCAGACTGGAGTGCTGTGATGTCATTCTCTTCCTATCTCTGTCTCTATCTAAAAAAAAGTTTACCTGGAACAGTGATGACAAAAGAATAAGGAAGATCTAGAAATCCTATATAAATGATTTTATAGTGAAAGGAGATGGATGATGATAGCGAGGAGATCTGAGATCTATATAGTGAAAGAGAAAGGACATGAGATAAGTCAGGCTGCTAGGAACACCACAGACAATGGCACACACGTAATCTTCTCACTACACTCTCAACTCTTGATATTCTCTGAAGCAATCCATTCACTTTGTAGATGTGCATCAAGGGATCTCATGCAACAGGAATCCTGTCAAGACTGCAAAGAGTTAGGTATTATCCTCATCTTGCATCATTCACAGAAGTGGAAGCTAGAAGGTTTCACAGGCTGGGGTATGTATCGACCTGCCAATGCCCATGTCCAATGGAGAATCAGT
Organism: Erinaceus europaeus; assembly: GCF_950295315.1. Lineage (NCBI taxonomy): Eukaryota > Metazoa > Chordata > Mammalia > Eulipotyphla > Erinaceidae > Erinaceus > Erinaceus europaeus. The sequence goes on from NC_080167.1 coordinate 54,699,021, forward strand.
TACAGAAGCCAGACCTTCTGATTTTTGCACTCCACAAAGAATTTTGGTCCAGTGAGTCCGGTGGTAACACAGCAGGTTAAGCACACGTGGTGCAAAGTCCAAGGACCAGCGTGAGGATCCTGGTTTGAGCCCCCAGCTCCCCACCTGCAGAGGAGTTGCTTCACAGGTGGTGAAATAGGTTTGCCAGTGTCTTTCTCTCCCCCTCTCTGTCTTCCCCTCCTCTCTCCATTTCTCTCTGTCCTATCCAACAATAACAACAATAATAACTACTACAACAACAAAAAAACAATAAGAGCAACAAAAGGGAAAATAAATAAATAAATATTTTAAAAAAGAATTTTGGTCCATACTCCCAGAAACGGATAGAGAATGGGAAGCTTCCAGCGGAAGACATGGGACATGGAACTCTGGTGGTGTGTACTGTGTGAAACTGTATAATTTTGTTATCTTACAACCTTGTTGATCATTATTAAATCACTGATAAAAATATTTTTAAAAGGCTACAGCACCCTATTTTTTCAATTTTATGATCTTATACTATATGCCCAGCATGCAATCCAAGAAGTCAATTCTTTCATCACAGAGCTAGTTCTCTGAAAGGATGATTGATTATACTCATAAGGTCATTCACTGATTAGATGAGATTTATCCACATTACCAAGTATAATCCTCCTTAAATCAAGAGGTCATAGGTGCTAACCACGTCTATAACATACCTTCACAGCAACACCTAAGCTAGCATTTGATCAGTCAAGTACTAAAAGTTAGTTAAGTGGCCACATTAAATTATCCATTGTTCTGTAGCCTAGAGTAAGTAGTGAGGGACAAGAAAAAGTGGACAGATTTGAAACATGTTTAGGATGTGAAGTTGCTGAAACTTGGTAATGAATTTCAGGTGCTGAAATGTGTGCGTGTGTGTGTGGGGGGGTCCTTTTTATATGGAATCAGTGGCTTGCTAAGATCCATAAAGAGAAAATGAGACCATGTTGCAGCAGCAGATCAGAAGCTAGATCTTGGAGAAATGTGGGAGGAAGTAGTGGAGGGTTTGGGGGATGCTGGTGCGTAATAGGGAAAAAGGATCTAAGTTTGGAGTGAGAATGCTTTACAGACACCTATTGCTAGAATGTATGAAACCGTATCCAGGTTTCAACAACTGTACTATAAAAAATTAACCCCAAATAAAGTGATTAAAATAAAATAAGATGGTCAATCATCTGGAACAAGGCGGTTATTAAACTGACCTCTCAAGGTCCCATCTAGTGCTCTGCTCACAGGGCTGACCTCTGTCTTTCAAAAACGAAGGGCAAGGAAGGACCAGGGAAAGAGATCGGACCTACAGGTTCAAGAAGCCTCAAGTTGACTCCCTGGCATCATCTTATGCCAGAGTCAAGCAGCGTACCAATTATCCCTCTCTCCCACTCCTTTTACTCTCACCTTCTCTCTCATAACAAATCCTTTTTTTTTTTTCTTTGTAATGAAGTCCACTTCCACTGCAAATTATGTAAGTATGGAAAAGACAAGTTCTAGAAATTTAAAAAAAAAAGCTGTTAAGATGAATGTTAAGATTTCTAAATATTTTAACTTTTCAGACAAAAAAAAATCCAGGTCACTGCTGTTATGGTTGGATGTGTGAAGAGTGTAAAGAAGTCATTTATATCAATCCCTCCTTGACAGAGCTAATACTTCTATTTAGCTAGATATTTTGTAGAGAAGGAAGAGAAACCTTTTTGCTGACACTGTGTAGCAAACCAGGGTAAGATCCTGAATTAACACTCTGGACCCCATGAAAATAGCTTGATTATTACAATGCTGAATCAGTCTTGGGCATACTTGCACCAAATGCTACTCTGTGAATCCTCTCCTGAGGAAAATGTTGCAGCATACTTTATGGTTACAAACAGCCTCGTTGTTTAAAAACAGTTGCATTGTTTCATGATATTTAAACGTCACAAAGTGCTCATTGTTGGCTCAGGCAAAGGGCTCCTTCTGTGCTGAAGACATGGGAATCTGTTCTGCACAGGTGGAAGGACAGGTAGAAGAGGAGCTCTGCTGGAATGGGTCCTGGAACGGAGCACAAAGAGGCCCTGGGTGCTCCTAGAAAGCCACATGGGCAGCTCCAGACTGGGGCGCTTTTCCAGGACTGTGCTCAGCGCACTGTGAGATTCATCATCTTCTGCTTTTTGGCTTTGACCCCAAACTCAGCTTCTGTTTCTGCTTGGCCTCTGGGCACTGAGTACTGATTTTCTTCCTCTGGCTTCCTTCCACATCCTGACTTTTCATCTCTGCCTTCAGGCTTTGACCAACATAAGAATTATCCAGTCCTACCCTCAGCTTGCTAGCTCTTTATTTAGTCCCAGTTGTGGGCTAAATAATCTGGAGATGAGACTTTGCTCTGCCTCCAATCAGGCCAATTCATTTTCATATATTTTATATTTATAACCAGGCAACTGAACTCAGTTTAGATGATCACAATTAAACTTCAGGAAATGCAGGGTCATTTCTGGTCAGAGCTCTGAGCATGGTGCCAAGCCACTTGACCAGTCATCTTGAAGGGGAGCAAAGGGGACAAGCCCTGGACTGTTAGACAAAAGTAAAATCCTTTTCTACTGCAAATAATGCTCACAAAGATTGTGACTTAGAAAGGTAAAGCTTAATATTTTTTGCTCTCTGTGACCTATTTTCCATCATGAAAAGATCAAAGAAAGTTCAAATAGAACCAAGTGAATAGGAAGCCCAGGTGCCTTTCAAAGGCCTGGCATAATCCATATGAAATGCAACACAAAGGAAAACTTGGACTTATAAATGTTTACAAGGCTCCATCTGCAGAGGGTTGGAATAGCAAAGATTTTAGCTTTACTATTACTTGTGGACTTGTTATAGTTATCGCAGATACCATGAGGCTCAAATATTTTTAGTAGATACTAATTTATAAACTGTAAAATACCGATTCTAGGCTAAGAAGTAATGATAGCAAACATATAAAGACTTTAATGTATAATAAACTCTGTACTGGGCACTTGCTCTATTAAATATTCATAAGTATGGGATGAGAGTATTTTGCAGACACTTATGGGGAGATGAGAGATTGTACCCATGTGTCTCCAACTGTACTATAAACTATTAACTTCCCCCAAATAAAATAAAAATAAAATGATGGAAAAATAGTCATAAAAATTCACAGAAGAAGGTATAAAGAAACTAGCTGGAAGAAGTTACTTAGCTTAATGCCACAAATAACCATCCCCTATCCAACTCCTCTTGTCAAAGCAAAAAATATGTGTTATGATATTCTAGAGGGAACTAAAATCACCATGGAGAATATAAAATTTAAAATGCAGTTAAAGACAATGGAAAACAGAGGCTAAAGTTCTCATGTATGGAACCACCTTGAAGCTATGTTGATACTCATGAGTCAGAATCTTGATTCTTCTTCCCACCCCTTATTTCCTCTACCTAAGGCTTTACACACGTTTAAGACCATGTATAAGGACTGGGATAGATAGCATAATGGTTATGCAAAAAGACTCATGCAAAGAGATTCTCATGCCTGAGGCTCCAAAGTCCCAGATTCAATTCCTAGTGCTCTGGAAAAACAAACAAATCATGTAGAAAGTTTCTTGGGAGGTCCAGTGGGGGCACACCGGTTAAGTGCACCTAGTACTATGCACAAGAAGGACTCACACAAGGAACTGGGTTCGAGCCTCTGCTACCCACCTGCAGCAGGGACACTTCACAAGCAGTGAAGTAGATCTGTAGGTGTCTTTACCTCTCCTCTATCGTCCCCTTCCCTCTCAATTTCTCTCTGTCATATCAAATAAATAAATAAATGGGGGGAAATGTCCTTGAGGCATGGTAGATTTGTAGTGCTGGCACTGAGCCCCAGTGACTAAGGAGGGAAAAAAAAGAAGAAAGAAAAGGAAGATTCTTGGTTCTTTCTGAGGAAAATAATTTCTAAAGTTTGAAAATACCTGCTGGTCATTATTGTGCACTCTATAAAGTACATAGACTGAAGATAAGTCAGATCTAAACACTAACCACACATACAAAATAGAAGTTCATAGTTGTGGTTGAAGTGATGAAGGGAAATCTCACTGCAACAGCAGAAATTACTTCCTCAGACTGTTCAGGTAAGGTCTCCCCTGAAGAAAGGTTTGGGACAGGAAATCAGTCATCTAGAACTCATGAACCTAGATGGGAGGCTGAAGGGACAGCTTGATTAAGGTTCAGTGGTTGCAGCAACAAGAGTACATTTGAGGAAGTACAAGATCATCCAACATGGTGAAGAGGACACACACAAAAAGTCCAGGAAGAATGGGATTCAGTCAGGTGGGTGAGGCTGAGTTTGATCAGGCAACACGTTATCTTGAGCTCTCATTTTGAATGCAATAAAAAAAATCATTTAAAAAAACTACAGATTTCAAACAGGTTGGGACAGAAATGGGAGTAGTAGAACCCAGTTATGACCATAGATCGCAAGTCAATTTCCAACTTTTTAAAATATTTATTTATTTTCCCTTTTGTTGTCCTTGTTGTTTTTATTGGTGTAGCTATTATTGTTGTTGTTATTGATGTCATCGTTGTTGGATAGGACAGAGAGAAATGGAGAGAGGAGGAGAAGACAGAGAGGGGGAGAGAAAGTTAGACACCTGCAGACCTGCTTCACTGCCTGTGAAGCAACTCCCCTGCAGGTGGGGAGCCGGGGGCTCGAACCGGGATTGTTAGTTGGTCCTTGTGCTTCGCGCCACGTGTGCTTAACCCACTGTGCTACCACCCAACTCCCATAAATTTCCATCTTAAACATTCCTTCTAGCAGCTCAGGAGATGACACCATGGTAGACTGCATGTCCTTTACTTATGAGATCCCAGGTTTAATCCTCAGTATCATAAATGCAACAGTGATGCTCTGGTTCTCTCTTACTTGCTATCTATCCCCATACTTATACATGGTTCTAAACTTGTGTAAAGCCTTAGTAGAGGAAATAAGGGATGGAAAAAAGAATCAGGATTCTGACTCATGCATATCAACAGAGCTTCAAGATGGTTCCATATATGAGAATTTTAGCCAGAGTGATAAAGAATAAGGAAACTTTCAGTGGAGGGGATGGGACACAGAACTCTGGTGGTAGGAATTGTATGTAGTTGTACCCCTCTCATCCTACAACCCTGTCGATCATTATTGAATTACTAATAAAATAAAATTTAAAAAAAGTTTTTGTCATATGCTTTACATTGGCTTGTTCTAGCCCTCCCCCTCCAAGAGAATTGGATGAGTCCTGTTAATTTCGCGGGCCTGCTTGGCCCCGCCCCAAGGGACCCTGGGAGAGGGTTCCGGAGTCCGAGAGTTCCTGAGTTCCCCAGTGACAGAGTTTCTGAGTTCTGGAGTTCGAGAGTGCGAGGGTGCGAGAGTTTCTGAGTTCGAGAGTAAGGGAGAGGGTTCCTGAGTTCCAGAGTAAAAGAAAGAGTGCTTGCGCCGCCGCAAAGAGACAGCAGAGTTCTGTTTGGTGATTAGTTTGTCTTAGTTTGTGAATCGTTGTTCCTGAATAAAGAAATACAGCTGCCCTGCCCAGCCGTTGTCTCCGCGTCTCTGTTCACCACCGTGAAGCCAGCCCGGCCCGGCAAGAGCCTCTGGAAATTTTAACAACAAATGGCGCCCACGTGGACCTGACCTGCGCATCTCTCAGATAAGTAAAGATAATTTGGCTACCTATGCACGATGGCCTTCTCTTCTGCTTGTGAAGAGATCTCCAAAGGCCTCTGCTCTTTCTTCACGAGACTGTTTTGCTGTTTCTGGAACATTTATCTCTGGACCACTCTGTGGTTTCCACTCGCTCGGGCGAACTCAGAACAGCCAGCGGGAAGAGCCAGCGGGCGGGAGGCAAGGCGCGGAGCTGCTGTTTCCACCTGGTCAAACAGCCAGCCAGCCGGCTGCGCCCAGACAACCCCGCGCACCGCGCCAGCAACCCCGCAGCCCCGCAGCCCGCAGGAGGCCTACGCCAACATGCTGGAGCCCGATGCCAACATGCTGGAGCCTGAGGCCAGCCCACAGGAGCCGGCTCTCCACCGCGTGGTGCAGGGCACTGGACGCGTGATCCCTCCACGCTGCTCGGCCACTGCGAACAGGGCAGCAGACATGGCAGGGCCATGGGGCAGGGCCGCGGCGTTCTATCATGGCCGCCACCCCTGGGCACCTAGGCTCACGCCTTCTACAAAGATGGCCTGCCTGCCCTCTTTCTATGAATTCTGGAACCATCCCGGGCCTCCCGGACCCCCAGGCTCCCTGCCAAAACTGGGCACACGAGATCTCCAGCCGCCGGTCCGGTCTGAAGGCAGACAAGCTGGAGTATGCAGAGATTTGTGCAGAGATCGCAACCTGCAATTCCTAGAAGTGGAGCTGCTCGGAAATGGAGCTGCACGGGAAGCCACCTCCGGATGGTGAACCCCCCCCCCCAACAACTAAGACAATATAGATTTAAATTCGTGTTTAAAATGACATGTCTTCGTAACAAAGGTTTCTCTCCTCGTGTGTTAATGACTATGTTTATGTGTATGTTTAAAGTTTGGTAAACAGTAGCTTTAAGGCTAAATTCTTACTAGTCAAAGATAAATGAAAAAGGTTTTCAACGTAATTCTCATAAAGATAAAAATTAACTTACATTTAAAGTCTGAGATAAAAATTAGTTAACAATCAATATATTTCAACTAAGTTGGTCTAAACAAAAGGTTAAATAGACTTGTTGATATGTAAAACACTACCTTCTCTATTAGAAATGGTAGATCGCACAATGGCTATGCTAATTATTCTCATGCCTGAGGTTTCCTCTCCGGGCCCACACCTAGGGTGTGTCTCCATCTTGAATGGGTGTAACAAAAGGTTAAAAGACGTTGTTGATATGTAAAAGTCTCAAATTCCTTCTCTATTAGAAATGTTAGATCGTGCAGTAGATATGCTAATAACAAGTTTTGTTTCATAGTAAGTAAGTTGCAGCCAGCTGCCTTTGGGACCCTAGGCCGTTCCCCGCCCCCATGCAAATGCCCGTCGAGGCAAGTAGCCCCCCAGAGACAAGAAATGTTTTTTTTTTCAGATATGGCCCCCTCAGGCCTTCCCTTGGCAACATGCTGGTTTTGGTTATATATGTTTCTGTTGACCCCACACCCTTGATACTATAGTCATTTAGTTAAAAAGAAAAGGGGGAATTGTCATATGCTTTACATTGGCTTGTTCTAGCCCTCCCCCTCCAAGAGAATTGGATGAGTCCTGTTAATTTCGCGGGCCTGCTTGGCCCCGCCCCAAGGGACCCTGGGAGAGGGTTCCGGAGTCCGAGAGTTCCTGAGTTCCCCAGTGACAGAGTTTCTGAGTTCTGGAGTTCGAGAGTGCGAGGGTGCGAGAGTTTCTGAGTTCGAGAGTAAGGGAGAGGGTTCCTGAGTTCCAGAGTAAAAGAAAGAGTGCTTGCGCCGCCGCAAAGAGACAGCAGAGTTCTGTTTGGTGATTAGTTTGTCTTAGTTTGTGAATCGTTGTTCCTGAATAAAGAAATACAGCTGCCCTGCCCAGCCGTTGTCTCCGCGTCTCTGTTCACCACCGTGAAGCCAGCCCGGCCCGGCAAGAGCCTCCGAATTTTAACAACAAGTTTTCTTCCTCAGAAAGTAGGCTTAAAACTGCTTAAAATATCTGAGGCAAAAATAAGTGATTTCTTTTTGTTTCTCAAAAAAGTTAATCTTTAAAATAACAAAATAACAAAATGAATACATAAAGATTTTAAAATTATGGTAATTTATAGGAATTCTAAGTTATTAAATTTCAGACCCAAGAGCAAAGAATTAAGAATTTGAAACAGATGCCACGTCTTTTCAATAACGTATCTGTGTCTATGTTACAATAGAGCTAGCCATGAGATTGAATTAGCCACCCAAAACATAGAAGGAAGTCCAGCAACCCAGAGTGATTCTGTTATTAGCTTGTGTGGCTATAAGGTTGGCATCATACTGGGAGGCAAGACAATTGATAGTTATCCTTGGTTCAGCTTAAGTCATGACACAAATCATATAGAGTAGTTTTATCTTCAAATGTCTGGCTCTTTCATAAAATGAGAAAGGTTGAATGACCTGTCCATTTGGAACTATAAAGTCAACAAGACAACTATCCTTACATAATTCAGTTAGATGAATCCACAGTTGAAGGACTGGCATTCAGAGAACCAGAACTCATCAGATTATAACAGAAAAGTCTAAAAGGGTTATGTGACCCCTATGTTTAATACACAACCAACAACATTCAGTTCAAGAAGAGAGAATAAATATAGAGATTAAACTCAGCATCTGGGGAAATATCTCAGCTGGTAGGGTACAATCAATCCTCAGGGCTACATGTACCAGAATGGTTCTCTGGTGCCCATCCCCTCTCCCCACTGTACTCCTTCTCTCTCCTTCATTCTCTCTCTACCTTTTCCTCTCTCTGTCTCATGTGAAATTCATGTAATAAACAAATCTTTTTTGTTAGTCAGCAGTTCAGATAACTGAGTTTTTCTCTTATTAGGTAATATGTCACAGAAAATTTTCATGAGAGATCAGCTCATATTTTTAAAACACAAGAACTAAGATAGGTAAAATAAAATAAAAAAGAATTATTAACTCAAAGTCATTTGAAAAGCAAATTCTCTCCCCTTTCTTTCCCTATCTGAAACTGTTTTAAAATAACAAAAACATTGGTCTAGAAGTGGTGGTATCACACATTTGTGAATAGTTAATACCAAAAAAGAAGAAGGAGGAGGAGGAGGAAGAAGAGTAAGAGGAGGAGGAGGGAGAGGAGGAAGAGAAGAAGGAAGGAAGGGAGGAAGGGAGGAAGGGAGGAAGGAAGGAAGGAAGGAAGGGAGGAAGGAAGCAAGAAATGTTAACTCAGAAGTTAAGGAACAGTATTGTATCACTGGAGAAAGATCTATAGGCAGGGATATTGTGCCAGTGTTTAAACAATGCAATGTACCAATAAAGACACTGAAATATAGTAAGAATCAGAGAGTTTGAAAGGCAGGGCAGTCTAGACAGAGGCTGAGCTGACATGGAGCATGAAGTCATATAGTTAACATTGAATACAACTCGGTAGATAAGATTTGAAATGAGGTTTAGAAGATAAGTGAATCCCATGTTGGTCTGATGCATTTTATAGCAAAGCTTATACTCTGAAGCATTAGAGAACAGTCGCTAGAAAGACAAGAGCCAGTTCCTATCATTAAATATGGCAGAAGTAATGACATGGTGGAGGATGTGTTGCTTTTTGAGATGCATAAGCATGCTGCATGGCAAGACAAATAGAAGGTGATGTGACAACATATTAACAGTGGAAAATGGTGTCATGTGGAGCTAACAAGGGAAAGGAGCCTTTTCAATCTGACAACTGACTCAAAACACTATTATAAACTTCTTCATTAAAAAAGTATGTGTGGCTCTGAGCTATCATTACATGTGAATTGTAACCAGAAAATATATAAAGGGTATAAGTAGGAAGGAAATAACAGCTCAGAAAAATGAACATGGTCTGGTATAATAAAAAAAAGTCACAAACAACAATAAGCTTTGCTTGTTTCCAAGAAATTGATGTGCAAACCAAATGTCTGGAATATAATAATGCTCGGTAAATGCTGACTGAATGAAGACAAAAGTTAAGCTCACGAAACACGAACTCAAAACCACAGATACTGTTTCTGAATAAATGCTTCAGAAGACAGCTGAAAACTGGGTTGGATAAACCTAGTTTGGCTGCTCAGTTCTATGATTTCCTCAAATAATATTAACCTACCTGCCTATTCATTTATAGTATTTATCTCCCTTCACAAAACAATATCATAAAATGGTATTATTTTAGTCTTGGTACTAAATAATCATAAAATGGTACTATTTTCTTTTACTAAATTTCATGTAGTAAAAGAAAAAATAGCACACATGATATGGTATGTAAGTTTATTATAGCACTGGATTTTTTCCACAATGCTGAAATGAAAATAAAAGCAGCACACTGGATGTTGGTTCAGAAATTTAAAATATGGAGTGGGATCCAACATAATGGAATCTTTCTCCATATATCCAACACAAGAAATTCTTTTTAAGGAAATTTAATCTAATCCAACCTGAGGGAAAATTGGAGACTTAATAAAATTGCTACCAGGTAGTTGTTATCTGTAAGAAAGCAATCAGACACAAAGCACTTGTTCTACGAGTATTCTGAAAGATATCCCTTTGCTTGAGTCTTAAAATAAAATGTTCATTTACATAGTTCAATAGAACTGTTTTCTGTCACTAATTTCTCAATAAATGTGTGACTGATTATTCAACTGCTCAGTATTAAAGTCCAAACTATGAAATAGGAGGACATCTAAAGAAATCAAATGCCATTAGCAGGGCCAAAAGAAAGTAGAAAGCAAAATTGAATATGAGTGTTTTGGTGGGAAAGTGAAAGTATAAAGGCAATTAAGCTGTCACTTGTGTACCTACTAGTTTTCTGTAATTGATTATACAAATGAATACAGTTCTTTTAAGTTAGAAAACGATTCAAGAAAGCTAATGTAGTAATTACCATGCAAGTTACCTGGAGACTCTAAGACTAATTACTGAAACTCAAAGATCTGCTAAGTTAAAACCTGCTTACCAGAAGTTTCCAAAGCTCCACAAAGAAACTCTCGGGGGTGAAAGTTAAGGAAGTGGGAAAAGATAAAGGGTGTTTCATATCATATTTAAGTCTAAGAAGCATGGTATTATTCTCAAATATCTGAGTGTCTGCTCAAGCATATGATTATGCATCAGTTTCTAACAATGAGAGACAGAGAATGGGAAGTCAGTCAATCTCCTCTCAAACTAAAATCCAGGTATATTTTTCACAAATTACTCTGGTTATTACGTGTATTGACTTGTGCTGGAGAAAGAATTAGTGATCTTAAACGTAGAAGAAAGACAGTTTGGTGCTCTACATAAATAAAATTAGAAAACAAGGAAATAAATGGGGTAAGGCAACTTTGACTCTAGTTTACATGCCTCTTTAAACCCTTATACATTGTTAGTGGGAATGTAATTGGGCACCATCATTATAGAAAGCCTATAGAGATTCTGAAGTTGAAAAAAAACTGAAAATAAAAATATTTTTAAAAAGAAAGAAAAATATTTAAGCCCTTTCTGGGGAGGAGTGTCCTAGACTCCTCAAAGCTCTGATGAAAATTAGAGATCTTTGGTCCAGAAACACAAACTACCACAGATGTTTCCAAGTAAAGACTGAGAGAAGCTACATACATGCAAAGCTCAGGCTACAAATTGATGGACTCATAAGTGTCAAATGAGGAAAAGCTTAGGAATCTGTAAGATGACAAACACTGGTAACTGGGGGGGAGACAAATGAAAAGACAAAACTATATTTCCTACATTAGCTAGCTCTCAACTGCAATTATCTTACCTCTCAGGAGAAGAGTCCATTTTCTCCTAATATTTACACTTATCCCAGGCCAACAAAAACACATGCATCTTTTGTCTCAATGTCAGCTCCAACAGTCTGTCTAACATGTATTTATCATCCTGAAAGCAATTTCCCTTTAACATCTTTTCATTTGTCAACAGCATCATTATAATTCCAATCAACTATCACAAGATTCCTCATTAGCCTTTGAGCCTATTTTTTCTTCTCTTTCAATTAGAAAATTAGAAACCAGTCAATAAGCAACCAGTTCCTGACAATACTTCACTCATCTATCTTACAGAACTTTATCATCTATAAATATATAGTGGACACTGGCAATACAAAGTTAAATAAAAGGAGGCCGCATGGAGGTATACTCTGTTAAGTACACATATTACTATGTGCAAGGACCAGTTTCGAGGCTCTGCTCCCCACCTGCTGGGGGGACATTTCACAAGCAATTAAACAGGTCTGCAAGTGTCTACCTTTCTCTCTCCATCTCTATCTCCCTCTCCCTTCTTAATTTCTCTCTATTCTATCAAATGAAAGAAAAACAAAAAGGAAAAACAAATAAGTAAAATACACCATGATCCACAGATTTCACAGTTAAGTCCCTCCCTTGATATTTTCATAGCTACCATTAAACTTTAAACCTTCATTACTCCACAGCTACCTTTCTATGATCAATCCTTAAGGAATTAGATCAATTTTCTTCAGTCCATTCACTCCTACATGGATTCCAATTCATATAATGTCTTGCTGACTCAACAAGTTTCCTGGAATAATATGTCCATCATGTAATTCCCTTGTTAGGAATATCTGTCTTGGGTTCCTTGTATCTAAACAAAGTCTGTGATTTTACTTTGATCACTAGAATCCAGAGATTCCCATCCACCTATAAGTAGTCACTTTATATCAACTACCCTTTAGTACAAATTCACTACTCAGTGAAGCTAGTCCTGAAATGTACTCATGTTTATTCCTGGTCCATTGCTACTGTGTTAGTTTCTCCATCCTTTCCTCTTCTCACAATTACAGTTCAAATCCTTCACCTTTCCTCAAAGCATTCCAAAAATCTATATCCCACAATTAGTGTGCATAGATATGTTATAGCATTTTGCAATAAATAGTTTGTACAATACATTGTATTTATAGTTTAATATTTTGTCCTTCCAAACTTCCACACCTTCCAAATTGGTGATAACTTCTCTGGGTAAAGGGTAGAGCTACAGTGACCTTGTCATGGCGAGTTGGCTCGCCACCAGAAAACAAATATTACGACAAATAACTCGACAAATTTCATCAGAGAACAACTGAGATATCTGGTAAAGAAAGGAACATTACTATCTAAAAGCTGATGATTACCCCTAGAAAGGTAGAACAGGAGGAGGGAGAGAAGGACTCAGTAAGAAACTGGTTTGCTGGCAGGTACCATATTTGCATTTGATTGAATTGGCCTGGTGGATTTAAATGGCCCACACAGAACCACTCAGTCATAGGGTGGCTTAAGAAAGCGAGTTCCGGACTACTGTTTAGGGCTATAAAAGCCACGGGCACTTGAGTGAACACAGGGAGCCATCCAGGGTTTACCAGAGAACTGAACTCTCTAGCCTTATAGCAATAGGGAAGCCAACTAAACTCTAAGGTGTCCCAACTACTATAGAGACTCTGATGAATGGGACCAGACCATCCTGCAAGTGTTCAAGTGACTTTGACCTCAAAGCAGAATTCCTACTTTTAGAAAAAAAATCTGAGAAGAGATGTAGGTATGGGACCCCCCTCTCCACTTACCCTTCATCCCCCACCAACTAGGGCTCTGTTTAAGGGATGTCAGGTGCCATAATGCACTTCTTCAAAACTCCTCCCTTCTCCACAGCACTGCAACTCACAAAACAGAATGGACAACCACCTGCTGGCCAACAACAGAAGCCAAAACTGATGGGTGAAACTAGGAAAATGCTAGTTCTGCAACACCAAGGTGACAGCCAAAAACTTAATGATGCAAATCCAGAAGACCTATCATCAGAGAAGAAAAATTAAGGAATACATTGTCAGGAAATTTGAAGAAGTACAAACCTCTCAATTGAATATAGAAAAATGGATTAAGAAAGAAATCCATGACTTCAAAGAGTAACTTGATAGGAAAATGTAAAATGTAAAAAAAGGGTGTGAAAGACACTTTGGATACATTCCAGTCTCAAATAGCAAGTCAAGGAAGTAGACTTACCCATGTGAATGACTCTCAGCAGACAAGCTGGCCACACTCTTTGACTTTGAAGTAGTAGAAAAAAAAAGCTAAAGGAAAAATGAATCCACTCTTCAAGAGATTGAAGAATCCATTAGAAAAGAAAAATATCAGAATTATAGGGGTCTCAAAAGAAGAGTTAAGGAAGGGAACAGAAGCTATATTCAATAGGGCACCAAAGTAAAAACCCTGCGGTGAGGGGTAGACATGCAGCTTCCTGGGACAGTGGGGTGTGGGAATGGGTGGGAGGGATGGGTCACTGTCTTTTGGTGGTGGGAATGGTGTTTATGTACACTCCTAGTAAATTGTAGTCATATAAATCACTAGATAATTAATATGAGAGGGGGAAAATTAATGGTATATCTCGAAGTTTTTAAAACAAAGACTGAGTCTTTTTAATATATAGGATGTGTATTTGATGTGCGGACTCTCTCAAAAGCCTAGACCAAGTAGATCAGAAGCAACCAATAGCACAGCTTTATACAAGATACTGGGTACTGTACAGCAAACCCTAACAAAAGGACTTTTCAGAGTTAACCCAATTACCAAATGATGTGATGATAACATTAACTATCGATTGTCTTTTTGAACCCTAAGACAGCAGGAATCTCACATCTCCACTATAGAGCCTCTACTTACCCCAGTCCTTGAACCTTTGGATAGGGCCCACTTTCCCGTATGCCTCTCCCAATCCATATCAAATAATATTGCATCTGCCGATCGCAACCTAATCAATACAACGATTGCCACCTCAACATGCTTCAGCTCAGACTGTGTCCAGAGACTTCACGTGTGGAATGACAACCCTTCAGCTTCATTACTCGGGTGAGACCTTTCCTAACATAGTATTCTTTAATTACATCCCAGGTGGTTCACTTTCTAACAAAGACCCAAAACCTAAATATACACCAGTTTCTGTGAGAGAGAGCTTATGTTCACACGTATCCATAAACTACTGCAAAATATATACCTGAAAGCAGAAGTACACTAGAGTTTGCAGCGAGTACCCCCCTAACACTCCCTCTCCACTATTCCAAGCTTTGGGTCCATGATTGTTCAACAATTTGTTTGGCTTCGTATGTTAACTCTCTTTTCAGTCACCAGGTTCCAGATGCCATCAGGATGCCGGCCAGGCTTCCCTGGACTGAAGACCCCACCAATGTGTCCTGGAGCTCCGCTTCCCCAGAGACCCACCCTACTAGGGAAAGAGAGAGGCAGACTGGGAGTATGGACCGACCAGTCAACGCCCATGTTCAGCGGGGAAGCAATTACAGAAGCCAGACCTTTTACCTTCTGCAACCCTCAATGACCCTGGGTCCATGCTCCCAGAGGGATAGAGAATGGGAAAGCTAACAGGGGAGGGAGTGGGATATGGAGATTGGGTGGTGGGAATTGTATGGAGTTGTACCCCTCCTACCCTATGGATTTGTTAATTTATCCTTTCTTAGATAAAAAATAAATTAAAAAAAAGAAAAAGAAAAGAAAAAAGAAGCTATATTTAAATAAATAATAATGTAAAATTTTCCAAGTCTGGGGTATGGCCAGTATGTAGATGTTCAGGAAGCGGACAGTACTCCAAAATTCCTAGACCCAAATTGAGCTACACTAAGACATATCATGGTGAAATTACTGAACATCAAGGACAAAGAAAAAATTTTACAACCTGCATGGAAAAGGAGAAAGTGACTTATAAAAGCAGCATAGTCAGATTCACATATATTCACAGTTTTAAAAGATAACAACTGCCAGTCATATATACTTTACCCTGTAAGAATGGCATTCAAATATAAAGGAGCATCAAGACAGTATTAGATATTCAAATACTAAAGGAGTTTGCCATTACTAGACATGCCTTGCAAAGTTAATGAAGAGTGCCACAAAGAAACAAGAAACTTTTAACTCTGAGCAGAGCAAAGCACAGTAAAACAGGAACACAAGTCAGAGAAATATGAGATGACTTTAATGTATGAAAGGGGAGAAAGAAGTGAATAGTGCTGTTCAAGCAAAGAACAGTGAGAAAAGAATATTTTTAAAAAGAATCAGATGTACTTATATATAAATTATCTACATAATACTTTTGTGTATAGCACATTCACATGCATATTTCTCTTTAAATGATGCCATTTTCTCTCTAGTACTTTAAAAAAATTTTAATAGTTTTATTTTAATTATCATTGGATAGAGACTGAGAGAAACTGAGAGGGGAAGAGAAGACAGAAAGAAAAGAGAGAGAGAGAGAGCCTGGGCGGTAGCACACTAGGTTATGCGCACATGGTGCAAAGCTCAAGGACTGGTGTAAGGATCCTGGTTTGAGCCCCTGGCTCCCCACCAGCAGTGGAGGTCACTTCACAAGTGGTGAAGCAGGTCTGCAGGTGTCTATCTTCCTCTCCCGTTCTCTGTCTTCCCCATCTCTCTCAATTTCTCTCAGTCCTATCCAACAACAACAACAAAATGGAAAAAATGGCAACCAGGAGCAGTGGATTCATAGTACAGGCACCAAGCCCCAGGAATAACCCTGGAGGCAGGGGGAGAAGTTGCTTCATCATTCATGAAGCTTTCTCCTGCAGGTAGAGACCAGAGATTTGAATCTGGGTTGTTGTACACTGTAATGTGGGTTTGCCACTGCCTGGCCCCCTCTCTAATAATTTTTAATATTTCCTAAATCTTTTTTTGTTTTTCTCATCCTCCTTATAATATGAAATACCTTGAGATTCTTTAATTTGGTGTGTGTGTCAAGGATTCTTGTTGCTATCATTTATATCTCTTACCAAATAACCTAGATTTTTCTAATGGTAACTATTGATGCTTTCTATGGTATGTGCAATATAAAGAACTAAAACACTTGTTAAAAGAAACAAAAAGCAATCAAACTGTGCTAAGACTTTGTGGTTATCCTGGGGGGGGGCGAGGGGAGATGGGAGTCTGGGGGACACAGAACTATGGTGCTAGGTACAGTATAGAACTATGTCCCTGTAATCTGATGACCTGTAAACCATTACTAAGTCACTAATAAAAATTTTAAAAGTTAGAAATTAGTTTTAAAAGTTAAAAAAAGAAAGCCATTCATTTTTCTAATTTAATTTCAAGTATTCAATCATCTAATACATATTTATTGAGGTGCTATTTAATGCCATGCACTGTAGTAGGTTGAAGGGGTTTATGGATTTGACACAGTAAGCCTTAAGTGAATAATTATTAATAAATAACATTTATTTCCTCTGCCACAAGTGGACTTTTTTAATTAATGTATTAATTTTTTAATTTCTTTATTGGAGGATTAATGTTTTACATTAGACAGTAAATACAATAGTTTGTACATGCATAACATTTCTCAGTTTTCTACATAACAATACAACCCCCACTAGGTCCTCTATCATTCTTTTTGGACACAGTGCACTTTTTAATTTAAGAAAAACTCTTAGAAGTTCTATTATTTTAGATCACATGACCAGAGAAGTCTCATAATTTCCTAACAGTCCCTAGATGCCAAATATTGGGAGTTTCAACAATCAATTTTCAGCTAAATATAGAATATATTCACTTATATTTTTAAAATATTTATGTAATTTTGTGATTCCTGCTAAAAGAATGTTTTGTCCTTTTTTAAGGTTCATATCCCATGTTTCTTTTGTTTATTATATAATTCTATGCACAATATAAATAGATGTACAGTAGAAAGATGCACAGGTAAGATGGAAAACCATTAGTGACTTGACTTCTACAATAATAGGGTACATTTCTCTAATGCCAGCATTACAAATAATCTAAAAACTTTTCTGGAAAAAACAAATCTGACCAACTGTATTGACAAAAAAAGAGGAGGGGAGGAACAAGGAACTGTTATGATTTAATTGCATTTCTACTGAGGGCTTACATAATTTAGCTCATAAATATGTTCATAACAAGAGCATTACAATATAATAAGTATTCAGGTAAATAAATAAATGTCACAGGTTCTATTCTCTGAAATTACAACAAACAGTAAGTGTCACAGTCCATATGTTTATTTGAATTGCCACTGGGAAATCGTCTTAGTAACTGACGCACTGCTATACCATAATGACGCTAAGGAAATATGGCCTGTCTGCATACTCTCTGTCTATACAGATTCTACACATCATAATTTGCAGCAGTAACTCTTAGGCAATTTTGGAATGACAGAGACTACTGCTTTTCAATCAAAATCAAAGAATTCAAGAATCTTTAAAGAATTCTTTTTTTTTTTTTTAACTTAGTCTGACATTGTACATGAAAACTTATCACACTAATTTAAAGCTCAGGATATGACTGTGTTTTTTTTTCCAGAGAGGATTTATTTTTGTTTTTATAGAGGGAATTTAGACCAAGGGCAGATGTAAATCTAACTGAGATATTATTCAAATTTGGGCTTCAGTGTTTCAGAAGATTGGTCTTTTTCTAGGGATTGCTATGGACTCTCACCTTTCTTCTCAGACATATGTTTGCTTTTTATATTAGATAAATTCACTATGAGAAAAAGCAGCTTCAAATACAGGGTCCATTTCCCTTAGCTTTCAACGTCTTCTGGTTCTTAAATCCTATAAATTCTCCTTGTCTTGGTAACTTGCCAGTACTCTAGAACAGGTGCTTAATATACTTTGTTTTGTTTGTATTGTTCTCAAAAGGCTTGGCCTAAGTCAGCTTTATAGTCAGAAAAAGTAGTCCCTTTACCCATACTTTGATTATTGGTGTTACTGCTCATCCAGACTTTCTAACTAATTATCTCAGATTGATCCTTAGTAGCTCAGTACCTCAAATTTCCCTGTTCCTCTTTTGTCTGTTCTGTAGATATCAAAAAATCTCTCCAAGTCAGACATCTTTCCACTTAATCTCCCTGTGATCATTTAAGTTACAATTGCCCATAAAACCTTCTGTCTGTTCCCCGTCTCTGGGATCTCTGAAATCTAATCTTGAGTAGGATTGCATCTTAATCTGTTTAGGTCTCTATATTGGAACACAATAGACTACTAAATTTATAAACAAACAAAAAAGCCCTTATTTTCATAGTTTTAGAGGCTGAGACATCCAAGACCAAAGTGCCAGGAGATTCAGGGTCTGATGAGAATCCCCTCCCTGGTTCTTAAATAGTCATCTAAGTATGTCCTCATGTGGTGAAAGGAAAGAGAGGAGAAGAGAAAAGAGGAGGGGAGGGGAGGGGATTTACCTAAAGTTTCTATTATAATAAGGAAGCACAACGTTTAACATAAACTTTTTAAAAACTTGATGCTTATTTGGGAGTTACTCTCTGCCCTGATCCAGCTTTCTAGTCCTGTTCTCATCTCTGACACCATGTTTCCGGACAATACTTTTAGCCCACCTGCCAAGTTAGTTATCAGGTTCAGGCAAAAAATATATACTTCCTAGCTTCTTCCAGCATCAAGATCCTTGGTTCCATCTACCCTATTCTTCTCTTTAGGTTCCTGATTATTAAACAATTTACCCTGCTTTATATCTTGCCACTTTTCAGTCACCAAGTAGCAAATGCTACCATGACACCATCAGATGACCTCACCAATGTGTCCTAGAACCTCATCTCCCCTGAGCCCTATCCCACTAGGGAAAGATAGGAACAGGCTGGGGGGTTTAGATCAACTTGCCAATGCCCATATCCAGTGGAAAAGCAATTACAGAAGCCAGACCTACCACCTTCTGCACCCCATAAAGAATTTTGACCCATACCCCGAGAAGGATAAAGAATAGGGAACCTTTCAATGGAGGGTATAGGATACAGAACTTTGGTGATAAGGATTGTGTGGAATTGTACCCCTGTTATCCTATAACCCTGTTAATCATTATTAAATCATTAATTAAAAAAAACTTGATGCTTAAAGTTAACCTTGACAATATGTACCAACAATTTCCAGGCTGTGGTATAATATAATAACATAATTTGGCACAGGACAAAAGCCATAGGGTGCACACCAAAGAATCAAAATGTGGTCCAAAAACATCAGAGCAATGTAGAGCAGACAGACACAGACAGCTGGCTTAGCTGCTAGATAGGAGCAAATATTAGGGGAGGGATGCATGGATCCATGTATCCCAGAAGCATATTGTTTTAACACAGTTGATTTCTGTCTGGTGGGCTTCAAGTTATCCAAGCTCAGAAAGACAGTTCTATAATCATCAACTGAGAGTCTGGTCTTGTCAGGTTGACAGTTCCTCCCAGGTTATTACCTGAAGCAACTCAAATTTCTAAATGTTTATGTGTGGGGGGAGGTAATAAGAAAAACTAGGAGAATATACAGAAAAGAAAATATCACACCTTCTGTTCTAAAGTGGTGGAATGAGGGTTGCTTTTCCCCTTCTCTACTTTCACCCTAGTGTTACTATGTTTTATTTATTTTTCATTGTCACCAAGGTTATAGCTAGGGCTTGGTGCTGCTGGTGACCATGTTTTGTTCTCTCTCTCTTCTTTTTAATTGGATAGAGACAGAGAGAAATTGAGAGGGAAAGGAGTATAGAGAAGGAGACACCTGAAACATTATTTCACCACTCATGAGGCTTCCGCCTGAAGGTGGAGACAAGGGACTTGAACCTAGGTTCTTTCTCTTAGCAATATGTGCATTCTACTAGTGTACCAATTGTGCTCAGCCCTCATTGTTGTGCTTTATTTGCAAAGCAAACAAATGTCAAATACAAATGGTACAAAACAGCAGTAGTGTCCTCCAGAATATAAAAAAAAATGTAAACTCTATTTTTACATTTAGGAATTTTACATTCAACTTAAGGTTTTTTTTTCTTTCTTTCTTTTTATGTTCTTGCATCATTTCATTGCTCCTGGGCCCCTATTTAATTCAAATTAAGAAACACAGAAAAAGGAACAGAGATCTAGACATCCCTGCACCAGAACTGCCCCTACAGCTAGTATTCTCACGTAGTACTTAGGCTCAAACCTGGACCATGGCTATGGCAAGGGAGGTAGACTACCTAGTGAACTATTCCTCTAGCCCTGAACTTGTGATTTATGTGTGTGAATTTTTTATACTTTTGTAAAATTACAGGATTCCAGGAATATAGTTTCACTTCCACATATGTTAATGTGTAAGTTACCACAACCTTGACCAAAGTTTAGTGCCTTCACTCTACTCCCTGATAACCACTGCTTGGGATTTTTATAATGATTTCCAGTAACAGAGTTATAAACACAGATTTTTATATAAACAATGGAAATGAATTGCCCTGTGCCTCATGAGACAGTCTTGGAATTAAATCATCCTGATTGACAGTTTTGTCTTTTCTACTTTTCTCTTTAATAGCATGTTGCTTATTTTCCCCATAAAGCAAACATGCAAGAACAAATTTTAACTTCACAATATTTATGAAAAAATGTTTACCTAAAAAGTTCATATTCTTCTGCTTGTTGTTTCCATGGACAGCTCTGTATATTTGTGATAATCTGAAGATAGTCATTCTCTGAATACCTAAAAATGAAATGTCAATGCAATTAGAAAAGAAATATAATATACTAAATAAATAAATATGTAAGTTTTCAGAAGAATATTGAAAAATACTCATTTTAGTCTTCTAAATTTTTTTCTGAAATAAGGTTACATAGAAATAAACAAATAGAGGGTTGGGCGGCAGCACATTGGATTAAGCACATGGGGCACAAAATGCAAAAACTGCCATAAGGATCCGGGTTGGACCCCCCCCAGGTCCCCATATGCAGGGGGTGTCACTTCACAGGCAATGAAGCAGGTCTGCAGGTGTCTTTCTCTCCCCCTCTGTCTTCTCCTCCTCTATTTCTCTCTGTTCTATCCGATAAGAATAACAACAACAATGGTAACAAAGTGGGGGAAATGGCCTCCAGGAGGAATGGATTTGTAGTGTAGGCACCGAGCCCCAGCGATAACCCTGGAGGCAAAAAAGAAAGAAAAAAAAATCGTATTCATTTCAGAACTACTAGGAATATACAATTAACAAGGTATTGTGGTGGTTTAGGAAAGTATTATTACATATATGATAACTAATCTATTATAACCAACTATGACATTACACCAACCCATATTTATATCCTGTAGCCATTCTATCTTAACTTTAATTCATTAACAAGTAAAAAAGAATATGTATGATCTTTTTTAGACTGTAAGTTATATACAGACTTACCTTGGTGAGGGTAGCTACTCTCCTATAAATAACTATCTTAAACTTTAACTCTGATTGGAAAGCAAGTTAAGGCAGATTAATATGGCATAAAAATTGATAGGTATAGTCATACAGTTTGATAAGATTCAAGTTCCAACAGATCTATCTGTCTGTCTGAAATGCCACCAATAAGTATTCATTCCTTTGATCATGGAAATATCCTGTAGTATTTTATATATGTTTGTATTTGTTTATTTTAGATATAGCAGAGAGAAATTAAGAGGGAAAGGGGAGATGTGAAGCAAGGGAGAGAGAGATACCTGTGGCACTATTTCACCACTCATGAAACTTCTCCTTTGCAAGTGGGAACTAGGGACTTGAACTGGGGTCCTCATGTACTATATAATGTGTACACTCAACCAACCAGCTATACCACCACCCAGCCCACAAATACCTTCTAGTATTAATAGCTGTCATTAATTATGAAATTTTCTTCTGAGTTAAAAAAAGAAGAAATCCATAAACTTTCTTTCAATTAATAACTGAGACATCAGTTGCTAGTTATTTTAGGTAGCATTCCACAAAAAAGGGATAAAGATGTATGTTCAGAAAAGGGTAGGAAAGGGAGAAGCAATAAAGAATCTCATTAGGAAAATCATACAACATGATCATACAGCAAAATGCAGATCCTTCAAAGTTTATCTCTGAAAGCAGGTATTTATTACAGGTAGGGAAGAAAATGAACCAAATAATTTCCTTGCCCCTGTAACTTACTTTACTTTTGAATTGCACTCTTTTCAATATTGCGAAGATTCATTAAAAATATTTTGCTGAAAATCAATTACAGGAGTGAGTAAAGAGTTTGAAAGAATTGTAATCAGAGGTACAGGAACAACAGATGAGACTCTGGAAGAAAACACTAACTACCTCAAGGTTATTAGAGAGCTGAAAGCTGAAATAGCTGAGCTAAGAACACAACTAGCTGAATAAGCTAAAACAGTATCAGAACAGGGAAACAAAATAGATGAACTCTAGAAAACAGTAGAGGGCAGAGAGAATAGAATCAATGAGGCTGAAGACAGAATTAGCAAGATCAAGGATGAATTAGAGACAACTAAAAAAGAAGTCAGAGATCTCAAAAAGAGATTAAGAGATGCTGAAAACAACAACAGACACCTATGGGATGACTTCAAAAGAAACAATATATGCATTATTGGCTTACCAGAGGAAGAAAGAGAGGGAGAGGAAGAAAGCATTCTAAAGGCCATAATAGCTGAAAACTTCTCTAGTCTAGACAACATCAAAGACATAAAGATTCAAGAAGCCCAGAGGGTCCCAAACAGAATTAACCCATACTTATAGACACCAAGACACATCATATTTAGAATGGAAAGGAATAAGGATAAAGAAAGGATCCTGAAGGCTGTAAGAGAAAAACAAGGAGTCACCTACAGAGGAAAACCCATAAGATTAGCAGCAGACTTCTCTACAGGCCAGAAGAGAATGTCAAGATATCTATCGAGTGCTCAATGAGAAAGGCTTTCAACCAAGAATACTATATCCTGCTAGACTGTCATTCAGACTAGATGAAGGCATCAAAACCTTCTCAGACAAGCAACAGTTGAAGGAATCAACTATCACCAAGCCTGCCCTGAAAGAAGTTCTGAAAGGTTTTCTATAAACAGTCAGACCATCATAAATAGGACATATATCAAAACACTCTAAAACTCTACAAGAATGGCGTTAAAATATCTTCAATCTTTGATATCAATAAGTGTCAATGGCCTGAATTCACCTATTAAAAGACACAGAGTAGGAAGATGG
Organism: Erinaceus europaeus; assembly: GCF_950295315.1. NCBI lineage: Eukaryota > Metazoa > Chordata > Mammalia > Eulipotyphla > Erinaceidae > Erinaceus > Erinaceus europaeus. The sequence goes on from NC_080167.1 coordinate 54,722,624, forward strand.
ATCAGAAAACACAACCCAACAATATGTTGTCTACAGGAAACCCACCTAACTCAACAAGACAAACACAGACCCAAAGTGAAAGGATAGAAAATTATCATACAGGCCAATGGCCCACAAAAAAGGGCAGGAACAGCTATTCTCATATCTGACACGGTAGACTTTAAAATAGATAAGATTTTAAAAGATAGGAATGGACACTACTTAATGCTCAGAGGATCAGTCAATCAATAGGACTTAACAATTATTAACATCTATGCACCCAATGAGAAGCCATCTAAATACATCAAACGTCTACTGAAAGAGCTACAGCAATATATTAAGAACAACACAGTCATAGTAGGGGACTTCAACACCCCACTCTCTCAACTTGACAGATCATCCAGGCAGAAAATTAATAAAGACATAAGGAAGCTAAATGAAGAGATAGATAAACTAGAACTATTGGAACTTTTCAGAGTCATTCATTCCAAGAAACTGGAAGACACATTTTACTCAAATCCATATGGGTCATTCTCAAGGATCGACCATATGTTAGGCCACAAAGACAGCATCAGCAAATTCAACAGCAATGAAATCATCCCAAGCATCTTCACAGACCACAGTGGAATGAAACTAACACTTAACAATCAACAAAAGATTAGTAATAGTCCCAAAATGTGGAAGCTCAACAGTACACTCAACGAAGAGGGGAAAAAGAGGAAATCAAGGAAGAAATCAAAATGTTTCGAGACTTCAATGAAAATGAAGACACAAGATATCAAAATATTTGGGACACAGCTAAGGCAGTACTGAGAGGGAAGTTCATAGCTATACAAGCACACATTAGGAAACAAGAAAAAGCACAAATAAACAGCCTGATTGCACATCTTAAAGACCTAGAAGAAGAACAACAAAGGAACCCTAAAGTAACCAGAAGGATAGAAATCACTAAAGTTAGGGCAGAAATAAATAACATTGAGAATAAGAAAACTATACAAAAGATCAACAAAAGTAAATGTTGGTTCTTCGAAAGAGTGAACAAAATCGACAAACCTTTAGCCAGACTCACAAAACAAAAAAGGGAGAAGACCCAAATAAATCAGATACTAAGTGAAAGAGGAGATATCACAACAGACACCACCAGTCCAGGAAATTTCTCCTCCTGACATCAGGTCACCTGACCTCTTCACTCTCCCAAGTTATAATTAAAAAAAAAAAAATCACTAAAAAAAAAAAAAAAGGGTGTCGGGCTGTAGCGCAGCGGGTTAAGCGCAGGTGGCGCAAAGCACAAGGACCTGCATAAGGATCCCGGTTAGAACCCCGGCTCCCCACCTGCAGGGGAGTCGCTTCACAGGCGGTGAAGCAGGTCTGCAGGTGTCTATCTTTCTCTCCTCCTCTCTGTCTTCCCCTCCTCTCTCCATTTCTCTCTGTCCTATCCAACAACGACAACAACAATAATAACTACAACAATAAAACAACAAGGGTAACAAAAGGGAATAAATAAATTAAATAAATATTTATTAAAAAATCACTCTTGCCTTTGTAGCAACTTAACATAAAACATTAAAATTAGCATCCATCACCAATTATAATAAAGGTATAATGTAAAGTATTCATAGTCTAGAAAATAATATTTTGTCTACAGCCATACCACCCTGAATATGCCCAATCTCCTCTGATCTCAGAAAATAATGTTTTAGTGACATATATCACATTATAAATTATAGCTGGTGCCAATTTAATTATTAAAGATGTAAGTTACATGCATGAAAAGAGTTTTGATTTTTACAGTCACTGATACTTAAAACCAAGTCAATACATTATAGCAAACCTATTTACTACCTAAGAATGACTCCAGACCAGTCAAGAGACAACACTCAAGCTACCTATTTCCTGAGGTTGCTGTGTTCAAATAGTCCTTTTGATGTCCAGTCTAGAAATAAAATATTATCACCTGATGCTGTAAAGGGGAAAACTAAACAGTAAGTAACATCGACATCATTTCTTTCTTTTTTTTTTTTTAATTTAAGAAAGGAGACATTAACAAAACCGTAGGATAGGAGGGGTACAACTCCACACAATTCCCACCACCCGGTCTCCACATCCCATCCCCTCCCCTGATAGCTTTCCCTTTCTCTATCCTTCTGGGAGTATGGACCCAGGGTCATTGTGGGTTGCAGAAGGTGGAAGGTCTGGCTTCTGTAATTGCTTCCCCACTGAACATGGGCGTTGACTGGTCGATCCATACTCCCCAGCCTGCCTCTCTCTTTCCCTAGTAGGGTGGGTCTCTCTTTCCCTAGTAGGTGGGAAGCGGGGTCGGCGTCATTTCTTTCTACATGCTTGCCCTTAGATGTTGAAGCTTTTTTTACTTCAGAAAATTAAGATTTCAAAACACTGCCATGATTTGCAAAGTGGAAACATGCTGGGAGTGGAAAACTAAGTGTAATGACATGTACACTACAAATGTGAACTAGTTTGTTAGATACACAGAGCTTTCTAGATGTTTACTGGTTGGGAGTCAAGGGAATGACTCAGGTGAAGCCCTTGGCTCAGTCCTTGGTGCAACATAAAAACAATAAAGACAAAAAATATATATATCATAAACAACAGGACACTGCTCTCTTCTCTAAAAAAATTGTTTTCTATTTAGTAAAATGCTCTTAATCACATCATATCTTCTGCATTTTTACTTTCCAGTTGGTTTTCAATTTATAACGTATAGACCCCCCCACCCCAAATCTCGAGAAGCAGCAGGTCAATTCTCATGATGTTGTCCCCATTTTTATGGATGGCAAAACTTAAAAGTTCTGAGATGAGAAACTGTGTGCTCAAAATTATATTACATGTGGAGGAGCTAAGAATTAAACGTGTGTCTTCTGATTCACAGTCTGGTCTCTTTCTAATACATCATGCTGTATCTCATCTATTTTCATAATGAGACTGAAAATTAATCTCATCAGAAGCATTTTCTGGTCCGAAGACATACAATAAATCATACTAAATGATGCAGCAAGTTATTTTCAATAGAATAAATAATATCCATTTAAGTCATTATTAATAAACACTCAAAATGAAATACAAATTATAAATATTATATCAAATGACACTAAATATATATCATATTAAAATAAAGATATTTTTCCAGAAATTTCTCTTTGGAAATAAAGTAACATGCGGTGACTAGTTTTATCTTACTTAAGATGTAAATAGAGCTTGTAAAAAGCTATAATTTATGGATAATTAATTTAATCATTAAATATTTACTGGAAACTTATTAGGTGCCTAGAAGCAATCTTAAGGCTATTCACCTATTAGTTCTAGTTAAGCAGCTACTGATTTGGGTTTCCTGTAAAAATCTCTTCTTCGGGAGTCGGGCTGTAGCGCAGCGGGTTAAGTGCAGGTGGCGCAAAGCACAAGGACCGGCATAAGGATCCCGGTTCAAACCCCGGCTCCCCACCTGCAGGGGAGTCGCTTCACAGGTGGTGAAGCAGGTCTGCAGGTGTCTATCTTTCTCTCCTCCTCTCTGTCTTCCCCTCCTCTCTCCATTTCTCTCTGTCCTATCCAACAACGACAACAACAATAATAACTACAACAATAAAACAACAAGGGCAACAAAAGGGAATAAATAAATAAATATTTTTTAAAAATCTCTTCTTCATACTGTTAGACAGTCTTTGAGATAATCTGGAAATATTAAGCCAACAGATTTCCAAGTGATGGTTTGCATAGATCAGTCTTTTTTAGGTAGTTTCAACAAAACCCCTAAAAAGTTTTAGTTTGTACGAAAATTAATTCTGCACTATATAGTTTTCAGTCAAAACAGTCAATCATTTCCACTGGGCAGTGTTTGCTAATGGAATGGTTGATGAGTATATGGTAGTCAACAAAGAGAAGCATGTAACAGGTAGACTGAACTGAATTATCAATAAGGATGGCATACTGGTATTTTATCCATTAGAGATAGAATTCAATATACATTGTTTTCAACTCTGCCTGATGATGCCTTCTAAAAAGGGTGCTGTAGCTATCATAAACATGCATAGGAGGAAGGTCCCTTAAACTTGTATTCTCTCCATATGGTTTTATGTCTCTCAGATGGTAAATATTCCAAAACAGCTCTTCACAATTCCAGTAAAATCTCCACATATGCCAGAGCTGATCAGTGCTATTTTTTCTCTATTACTCTCTGCCTTTCTCCTTCTCTACCTTTGATTGTAAGGAAGCAGGAAAGAGTTCACTGGGAGTGGTGAAATCACAATAAGCACAAAGTCCTAGTAAAGTCTCAGTGTCAAAAAAATTGTTGTAATTATGATAAAATTATGATATGGTAAATAATTGTGAATTGATGAATCAAATAAATCATCTATGACTAGATAACAAATTATTCACAAATTTAGTGACTCAAAACAACAATAAACACTTTTGGGTAAAGTACATATTGTACCAATCACCAGCAAGCACACAAGGCAGCACCATGGAGAGCACAGTGGTGTCAATGAATAGTGGAGTAATGCTATGATAACTCTTCCTCTCCTCTCCCTCTTTCAAAGGATATAAAATTTAAATATCAGGCCAGAGAGCCACTTGGGGAAACTGTGCGTATGTGAAGCCCTGAATTCACTCCTAGGCACCGTATCATTACAACATAACATTATTTTTTCTTTTTCTTGACAGACAACTTGAAACTTAGTAATATTTGCTTTGTAAGCAAGCTATCAACTATTATGCTCTCATTAGGGTTTTTGAAGCCTGATCTGCCATAATTTACACCTCTTCTTTTTAAGTAGCAGTCCAGGTCATGTTGTACTCTTCAAGATAATAAATAAAGAAGAACATTTAGAGCCAGTCTTCAATTTGCTTTGCCTTTCACCCTGTAAAATAGTTTCTTCTAATGAGCATCTTTAAGCTGCCCCAATAGAATGACACCTTACAGAAAATTTCATTGTTCTTAGTCATTTTAAGTGGTATGAATGAAGTAGCTCATCAAACAAATGTAATCACCAAGCAGTGGATTGTTCAAGCCACATCTAGCCTGTGCACAGCAATGTTCCATATCTTAATTCTGAGCATTTGGAATTTATCTTTTTTTATTATTTTTTTATATTTATTTTTATTTATTTATTCCCTTTTGTTGCCCTTGTTGTTTTATTGTTGTAGTTATTGTTGTCATTGTTGTTGGATAGGACAGAGAGAAATGGAGAGGGGAGGGGGAAGACAGAGAGAGGGAGAGAAAGATAGACACCTGCAGACCTGTTTCACCGCTTGTGAAGCGACACCCCTGCAGGTGGGGAGCCAGGGCTTGAACCAGGATCCTTATGCGGGTCCTTGTGCTTAGCGCCACCTGCACTTAACCCTGGAATTTATCTTTTAAAAAAACTATCTGATCATCTAAACACAAATGAATATTTTCATGCCTGAGAAAATGTATAGAAAGTGACTGGACAGTGGCTTACACTCGCTGCAATCTCAAATGTTCTCCTTTCCCTTGAGAAACTATAGAAACTGCTCAAATATTCAAAAGATATGATATTGCTATTGTCTAAAAAGAAACTTCTAAGGCCCAATGGTGACACACTTGGTTGAATGAAGATGCCTTTTAAAAATGTACTTTAATAGGGACCTGGAGATAGCCCACCCTATAAAGCACATATTTTACTATGCTCAAGGGCCCAGGTTCAAGCCCCTGACATCATATGGACACACCATGTACAGGGGAAACTTAAGAAATGCTGAAATAAAGTACTGTGGTGTCTCTTTTAGCTCTGTCTCTTTTTGCCTCTTGCTTCATTTCCTATTTCTGTGTCTGAAAGGGGAAAACTGAGTCTACTGGGAGCAGTCAAGCTCAGGCAAAAACTAGTAAAGCCATGGGCCACTTGGAATATACCTAAAAGAGACCTACTAGCTTTTTCCAAAAAAAGACCCCAAATCTTCATCTGTGATATTCTTGCCTTTAGATTCATAATTAGTCAACAATTTCTTCTGCTTTATATCTTAATTCTTTTTCAGCCACCAGGTTCCAGATGCTATTATGATGCCAGCCTGATTTCCCTGGGCAGATGACCCCACTAATATGTCCTGGAGCCCCGCCTCTCCATAGCCCTGCCACACTAGGGAAAGAGAGAGACAGGCTGGGAGTATGGGTCAACCTGCCAACGTCCATGTTCAGCAGGGAAGCGATTACAAAAGCCAGACCTCCTGCCTTCTGCACCCCAAAATGATCCTGGCTGAATGCTCCCAGAGGGATAAAGAATAGGAAAGCTTTCAAGGGAGGGGATTGGATACAGAGTTCTGGTGGTGGAAACTGTGTGGAACTGTACCCTTCTTACCCTATGGTCTTGTCAATATTTTCAATTTATAAATAAAAAATTAAAAAACACTGTAACAAATAAGATCCCCTACTGCCCTGGTCCTCTGTGTGGCAACTGTTTAATTTTCCTTTATTAACAAATGTAGCAAGATTGGTGGAGAAATAGAGTACTGTTCTCTCCCACTACAATTCCATCTTCCTAAAATCTGTGTTAGCAGCCTGAAAGGGACAAATTGACTGAAGAAAGAGAAAATTCTATGTCTTTAACAGACCATGACAAAAAGAGAGCTAAATAATTATTTGAAGAAAATGAAATTACTTTTTATCACCCCACACTGAATGGCTTTCCCGAGTGTCGCCTGTTTAAGTCTCTAATAGCACTGGTCGCAGAACATACAATCCCCAAAAACAGACAATACAATGGAAAGAATTAGTCTCCAGGGTGCAAAATAACACTTTCATAACAATGGGTAATTCGTTACTGCTCTCCCCAGACCTTTACTGGACAGAATATCAGCACAAGCTAATTACACCAGCCAGCTGAAAATTGTGTGCAGAATGAAAGGCATCCCCCCACAGAACAGCTTAGAAAGGGTCTCACTACCAAATACAAAACAAGAGGAGGAAAAAAGTAGAGAGCAAATGCAAGAGCATATGCACAGGCATCTTCATTAGCACACTGCAGCTAGCCACTTGTGTGGAGCATAAAAGAGTAGTAAAATCCTCTGCTTTGGAAAAAGAAATTATGTCCCATGATTAGAGAAATTTCCCTTCAACACTGACTCCAGTGCTTTGCTCCAGGGTCCAACAATGGGTCATCCTTGCATTCATGTCAGGGAGAAAATAAGACTCAACTTTCACACTGTGGGTCACAACTTAGACAAGACAATGCCCACCTCTGCAAATGGTGGCTTTAACCCAACTCAAATAGACCTGCAGTGCCATCTACAATGCACAACCCCAAATTCAATGAGTTTATTGAGCAAGGACAGAATCTGAAAGTGTCCCTTCTAGCTAAGTGACAGGAAATGAGGCTCCTGGCAGGAACAATGACCCACTCAAGGAGAGCCCGAAGAAGGGATTCCAAAATCATAACAGAAGATGAGAGGGAAGTAAGGTGGTTAAATTGGGAAAAGGTGGTCAACTGTATAGTGATAGGTGGAAACTAGACCTGGGGCTAGGCAGTGGCGTACCTGGTAATCACACACATTGCAGTGTGCAAGGTTGCAGGTTCAAGCCCTTGATCCCCACCTGCAGGGAAAAAGCTTCATGAGTGGTGAAACAATGCTGCAGGTATCTGTCTCTCTATCTCCCCCTCCCTTCTCAATTTCACTCTGTCTCTATCCAATAACAAATAAAAATATTAAAAAAAAACAAGACTAGACTTTTAGTGGTGACTAATAATGTAGACAATATAGATGATGATTTAAGCTCCACTCCTTCCTCCTTTATGATTTCTTTTTGTGCTACACTTTGAGACAAATCCAAAGAAAAACAGATGGCAAAGAAACAATGAGCCCAACTGATTATAAAAGTCCCACTAGCTCAGGTTCCTAGGGCAAAGAGAAACGGGAAAAATGGTAATGGAGGGAGAGAAGTGGATCAGGTGTGCAAACAGAAGGCAAGCAGCACAAAGAGTCCTTGAGGAAGCTTAGGGCCCATAAATTGTACTTTCAAGGAAAAAAAATCATTTTTCAAATGTGGTTTCAGGGGATGGAGTCAGGGTCTCTCTCGCACATATGAGAAAATGCTGAATGGCCCTCTGGACCCAATTTTTCATTCATTACTAAGTAAGAATGAGGGCTAAAGTGAGGAGGGAGAGATAGACATGGCGAGAAGAAACTCACTCACAGCACCACTCCACCATCTACGGTGCGACCCTGGTGGTGTCCATAATGTTCCGATGTAGTGCTAGGGCTTAAATCCAGGACCTCACACAGAAAAGGTTGTGTGCTCTACCAGATGAGCTTTCTCCTAATCCAGGAAACAAAAAATTTCATAGGATTATCCTTTTGTAATAAACTGAGCTCACACAGATTGGATTGTGAAACAAGATGATCTCAAACTGAGCTTCCCCTAAAATTTCAAAATGATCATACTGCTTCTCTCTTTCTGCATCAGACATGCACCTCTGGCCCAGAACAGTAGGTGATCTCACTAACTCAGGTCCATGGTGGTAGTCAGACAGCAAGGACATTTGAACTGTTAAACATTCCCCTCGTATAGCCAGACAGTTGGAGTTCTTGTCTACTGCCTCATGAATATCTGTATCATAAGCCCTGAGTTCCACTAGAATAGCTTCAAGAGGGAGGAAGCACCCTGCCACAGACATCCAATGGTAAGATCCCTCTCTCTTTACTTTAATTTGGCACCAAAGAATGAACTCAGCACCCACACACACATGGAATCTACTGAATGTTTTCCTGAATCAATGTTTTCTTTTTTTTTTTTAAGTTTATTTAGAGATAGAGAGGCAGACAGAAGAGAAATGGAGAGACACCAAAACACTGCTCCACCATCCATGGATCCTCCCCCTCTCCACCCCGTGCTGTTTGTGGTACTCCCATGTGGTGGTAAGGATCAAAGCAAGAGTCCCACTCATGACAAGGTATATGCTCTACCCACTGAACCACCTCCCAGTCCAACACAAACACTATCTTTAAATTTAAAGAGGAAGAAGGGTGTGTGTGTGTGCGCACGCGCTCATGCATGTATGCACACATGACAAGTACAGGGGGGACATGATTGATACAACTCTGTTTATTAGAAAATAATTATCAGATCATTGTTTATTAGAAAAAGAAAGAGAAAAAGCATGGAGGAGGGAGAACTTATAGTCTCTCGTTCATGGGCTTGGCATGAGGAAATCCTGCTACACCTCTTACCCATAAAATACTTCCAACTTTGTCAAGCAAGCACACAGCAAAATGCAACTCAGATGAATTCCTTTGAGAGATGACAGGCATAACCACAGACCTTAGCCCATGCATCTCATAAACTGAAGCTTATCCAGACTCTGTACTTCCAGGTACAGTCATACCAGTGCCTCCTATCAGAATCTTAGACCTCCATGGCTCTTCTCTGTATGAACTCCCAAGTTTTTAAATTACTTTTATTTTACTTTATTTTATTTGGTAGGACAGAGAAAAATTTAGAGGAAAAAGGGAGACAGGAAGTGAGAGAGACAGAGATACAGATACCTGCAAACCTGCTTTACCACTTGTGAAGATTTCCCCCTGAAAGTAGGGACTGGGGGCTTGAACCCAGGTCCTTGCCCAGTGTAATGTGTGCACTTGACCGGATGAATCACTACCCAGCCCCTTTTTCTTTTATTTCTCTCTCTCTCTCTCTCTCTCTCTTTCGCCACCAGGGTTATCACTGGGGCTCAGTGCCTGTACTACAAATCTACCACTCCCAGTGACCAATTTTTCCACTTTTTTTCCTTTCCATTTATCTGACAGGACAAAAGAACTCAAGAAAGGAGGAGAGATAGAGAGGGGAAGAGAAGACACCTGCACACTTGCTTTACCACTCATGAAACGTTCCCCCTGCAGGTGGGGAGCGGGAGCTTTAACCTGGGTCCCCGTTCATAGTAATACATACACTTAACCAGCGTGCCACCACCTGGCCCTGGATTCCCAAGTTTTTAAATCTCTTTGAAGATGGTGCCCTGAACTCTAAAACAAAGGCTTGTAAGCAGGTATCAGGGAGCAGAGTATGTACCACCTATTGATCTGCTGGGGTCAGTCACTCCTTATGGGATCTGTTCAATACAAGTGTGCATTTTTTTTCCACAAAGTTCAGTATACTTATGGGATTCTTAATAAGACTGAGTGCCTATAAAAGTTTAGCCAAATTGGGCCCTGACATAACTCACTAGGTATAACACGTGCTTTAAGATGCATGAGACCCTAGGTTTAAGTACTGGAACCACACCAGAGTATCACGGAAGGCACTAGGAAGTAGATGTTATGACCTCTACTTCTTCCTCCAGCTCTCTAACTAAAATAAGAGAATGAAGTGACTCACAGATGGTGTCATAGATCTGTGAGGTCCTAACACCACATTAAAAATGATTAAGAGTCTAGTCAGAAAAACTACATATATGGGGCAGGGATAGACAGCATAATGGCTATGTAAAGAGACTCTGATGCTGCCTGAGGCTCCAAAGTCCCAGATTCAACCCCCTGCACCACCATAAGCCAGAGCGATCAGTTCTCTGGTAAAAAAAAAAAAAAAAAAAAAAAAACAACTAAGAAGAAAAAACTGTATTTTTTGTAATTTTATTTTTTTAATATTTCAATTTGTAAAGATTTATTTACTTATTTTTATGAGCAAAAATGGGGGGAGAGATACCAGAGCACTATAAAGAAGCATTCTATCCATTAAGGTACCCCCTCCCAAACTCCCAACACACACACACACACACACACACACACACACACCTGTCCCACCACCTACAAGGTGTTTTTAGTAGAGGCAGATCTGTGAACAGAAAAACAGGATCTGACTCTGCTCCATCTCAATTACCTTTGTTCACTCTTCTCACCCAAAGGAGAATCTCAGAACCTAAGATAAGATGGACTAGGAATAGTCATATTTTCTGAGTGATTCTAAAGATGCTGATTAAACACGGTTTTTAAATTAGATTAAATAAAAAGAGTAAAACTTACATTTTTGTTGTGTTAAATAAAGTCTCAAAGCCATCTTGCAGATTTTTGCATTTTTCTATCAGTTGGACTGATTTCTCATTCAAATATGTGCTGTTTCATGAAAGATAAAAAAGGATTGATTTTAAAATGAGAACTTATGAGATATTGCTAACAAAAATCAGATTTAATTGATAAAGTCTGCTTTTTCATTCCATTATCAAATTTCTCCATGGAAAAGGAAATTGATATTTTCACCTCTGGCAGGACTAAATTAAAAGAGAAAAAAATTCACAATATAAAGTCAAACAGAAAATACTTTCTGAAGAAGACTATATTTTCAGGTTTTCATATATGAGGACTAGTATTTATAGTAAACAAGTCACTAAATAGTTTTCTTAATTGTGTATGAAAATAACCTTTATTTTTTAAAAAATGATGTCTCTGGTAGGAAGCAAGCAGACACAAAAGTCAATAATACCCTCGAAGAGAGGGTGAGATAAGTCTGGTCTTTCTTTATTATAACAGTCGTGATACAAGAGCATCATGCCATCATCTAATGGACTTGAAAAAAAAAAGGAATTTGGACAGAATCAAAACAAACAAATAAACAAAAAGTAGGATTAGAGACCAGTGAAAGAATGCAGTGGTAGCACATAGGACTTGTATGTAAGATGTTCCATATTTGATCCATGGCACCACATCAATAGACAGAGCTGAGCAGGATTCTGGGTCCAAAAATTCTAAAGGAAAGGTTGAAGAAATGTGGTTATGGACTCAGGCTGCCAAAAGAGCCTCATCATCATATGTAGGCTATTAAGAGGCATCAGTTTCTACATCTCTAGTGGGATGATTCTTTACCTCACAGTATTATTGTCATGGCATATATATGATATAGAATATCTGGAATATTTGGTATTTATGTTTGAAATTTTAAAAATTATATTATATATATATATATCACTTTCCTTTGGCTTCAGAAACTAAATTAATGACTTTGATGATTTACTGTTAATTTATTTAGGTGACACTGACAGATGGGCTGGGGACCAGAACCAAGGACAGATGCTTAGGAAATAGAGGTGTATTAAACAGACATGGTTCCCTTCCCTAGTGATACTGGAAGTCTGATTAGGGAAAAATGTGTTTGTCAAACAAACAACCACACAAATGAATCTAGAATTCTGAACTGTGATTAGGTTTATTAAAACAACAGTGGGAACCATTAAGAAGTTTAATGGGGTGACCCTGTATACTGAGGGGGCCTGTAAAGACATTTTATGCCATTTAGGGGAGAGGTCCCAAAGCAAGTCCAAGGTAGCTAGAGGAAGTGAAGTGGGGGCCAGGGATTAGAGTACATGTTGGGGAGAGGCAAGAGCATGTGCAAAAGCCCTGGAATTATTGAGAAATTGAACCAAGAGCGCTAGTTAGTCCTGTTTAGGATTTATCCTAATTGGGTTGGGGAGGTGACTCAGCAATGGAGCACCTACCTTATATGTGTGGGGCACTGGGGTCAATCCATGGTAGTGCATAAAAGCAAGAAAGACAAAAAAATGAAGAGAATATCACAGATGATGGATTCTCCTAATAAGGGGAGGCAGAGAGGTGGGATATGACCCACCCATGTACATTTTAAGGGGCTCAATATTCAGAGAAATGAAATTATGTAAGGCAATATTCAGGAAAGGTGGGAACATTAGAAGGTTTCTACAGGCTAACAGGAAAGAGACTAAGGCAGCCAGGCTAGAGCAGAGCACACTCTGGCGTGAGAGCAAACTCCACCCCTCATAGTTGTTTCCCATAACCCAGCTTTGAGATTCTCCCTCCTGGAAATCCTACTGTATGTCCAGGCCATACATGTGTTCCATGCAACTAAGGGATCCAGATGACTACTATGCTGTGGCTCTTTCATGTCAACAGCCTGCTTTCATACTGCTGAGGCAGGAGAAGAACATGCTGGAAGTCTGAATGTCTTCACCCAGCCTGAGCTATTCATATGGCTAAGCTGATTACTAAGCGGAGATGGTGGAAGGGCAACCATCCTATGTATCCAGAGAGAGGAGATGGGGACACAGAGTCACCAGAAAGCTTACAACTGTAGTCCAGCCAGAAGTGGCCACATCACCTGCACCCATCAGCAGGCAGGGAAGCTGACTAACTGCCTGCTGAAGGCAAGACCGACAGGAATGCTCCTCATAAAGATCTTTGGTCCAGGGTGTCAGGTGGTAGCGCAGCAGGTTAAGTGCACATGGCACAAAGTGCAAGGACTGGTGTAAGGATCCCGGTTCAAGCCCCCAGCTCCCCACCTGCAGGGGAGTCACTTCACAGGCAGTGAAGCAGGTCTGCAGGTGTCTATCTTTCTCTCCCCCTCTCTGTATTCCCCTCCTCTCTCCATTTCTCTCTGTCCTATCGAAAAACGAACGACATCAACAATAACAATAATAACCACAAGGGCAACAAAGGGGGGAAGAAATGGCGTCCAGGAGCAGTGGATTCATGGTGCAGGCACTAAGCTCCAGCAATAACCCTGGAGGCAAAAAAAAAAAAAAAACTTTGGTCCATACTCCCAGAGAGATAAAGAATAGGGAAATTTCCAATGGCGAGAAGGGTGTATGGAACTCTGGTGGTGGGAATTGTACCCCTCTTATACCATAATCTGGTCAATCATTATTAAACTACTAATAAAAAAAATTTAAAAGACTGACAGGACTTCATAATACATTGGATATGGGAGGTAAGAGGCATGAGATTTAGTGTAAAGACACAAATAAACTGGACTCACAATTAATTCTGCCCCATTTCTCACAAGTGCTTTCTCAGATCCCCATGCACAGAGCACAAAGGGCTTGCAAATCTCTCCTTATCTGTATAGGATTTTTTTTTCTCCCCTACTCCCACTTCCTCTGTCCTCCTGAGGGCTTGCCTCTTTTGGAATACCTAACCACACTTTCCAAGAACTGTTGATTTCTAATCGGTTGTGTATTTCATTCAGGCAGCATCGTTAATGAAGTGAATTACCAAGCTAGCAGTGCTTTGAATTATGATGGTTTTGCAATATCAAATTGTGAAGTGGTGACAAGCAGGCCCCAATAGGCCATTGTGTCACATAGTATTCCTTAAATCAGAGGGTTATCTTTGTTAATAAAAAGAACAGTTTTTCCCAACTAAAAATCATGGCAACAAATGAGTGTCTGGAGCAAAGTGAAGGTGACAGAATGGAGCCATGGGTCTCAGCAGGGCCAGTTCTGCTCTCTGACCATGGCCTTTCAATGAAGAGGTTTCCCATTTTAAATCTTGACTCAGTAGATGAGTTATAAGGATAATGCAGATCTAATGTGTGTGTGTTTCTTAAAGTCATACAGTGATACGATAAGCCCTGTGGCAGTGGTATTAAGAAGTGGGTATTGCTGGAGCCCTCAGGAATGGGATTAGCACCCTCAGAATGAGAGCCCTCATGGGTGGAGGGTTCCATTTGGCAGAGCAACTTTTCTGGGTGTAGTTGGTTGTATGGATGTGGAAATATTTGATGGGTGTAGTTGAGTTGTATGGGTGTGGAAATATTCCTAATATCTTGCAGTACTATAAAGCAATGTTTAATCAATAAGAACTCAGTAAAAGTGGTCCAAGAGGGGGTGCAGTGGATAAAGCATTGGACTCTCAAGCATGAGGTCCTGAGTTCGGTCCCCAGCAGCACATGTACGAGAGTGATGTCTTGTTCTTTCTCTCTTTCCTCCTATCTTTCTCATTAATAAATGAATAAAATCTTTTTTTAAAAAAAACTCTAACATTTGGGATAGCAAGGAAGTTCACTTGGATAGCACACCTGCTTTGCCAAGAGCATGATCCAGGGTCAAGCCTGTCCCTCATTACACTAGAAGATGCTTCACTGCTATGATGTTTTTCGCTCTCTTACTCTGTCTCTGTTGCTCTCTTTCTATTTGAAAAAACTGATCCAAACAGATGGTCACACCAAAGCTTCCTACAACCTCACCTCTCCAGAGTCCTACCCTACTAGGGAAAGATAGTGACAAACTAAGAGTCTGATTAATCTGCTAATGTCCATGTCCAATGGAGCAGCAATTACAGAAGCCAAACAAGGATGTCCACTATCTCCACTGTTATTCAACATAGTCCTCAAGATCCTCGCCACCAAAATCAGACAAGAAAGAGATATCAAAGGCATACAGATTGGAAAAGAAGAAATCAAATAGTCACTATTTGCAGATGGCATGATATTATACCTACAGAACCCCAAAGACTCCACCAAAAAACCACTAGAAATATTTAATAAATTCAGTAGAGTAGCAGGATACAAAATCAGTACACATACCTATGTGGTATATCTGTATACAAACAAGAAATCAGGAGAAAGAGAAATAAGACGCAATCCCATTTACAACTGAACTCAAAAGGATAAAATACCTTGGAGTGATCTCACAAATGAGGTGAAAGACTTTTGTAACAAAACATATAAGACATTGCTAAAACAAGTAGAGAAGGACACACCGAAGTGAAAGAACATTCCTTGTCCCTGAACTGGAAGCATAAATATTATTAAAATAGCCTTTCTACCAAAAGCCATCTACAATTTCAATGAAGTCCCCATAAAAATTCCAATGACATTTTTTTTTTGCCTCCAGGTTTATCACATATATAACCACCTAATACTTGACAAAGGGTCCAAAATCATTCAATGGGTGAAGGAGATCTATTCAACAGTTGGTGCTGGGAAAGTTGGACAGTCATATGTAGAAAAGTGAAATTAGACAACCATCTAACACCATAGACCAAGGGCAAATAAAAACGTATTAAAGATCTAGATATTAAACCAGAAACTCTAAAATTTATAGAAGAAACTGTTGATGAAACTTTACAGGACCTTCACATTTAAGATATATTTGGAAACTCAACCCCCTGGGCATGGGAAATAAAAACAAGAGTAAATAAATGGGATTAGATGAAACTAAATAGCTTCTACAAACCAAAAAGCAAGCTACATTAGGATAACGAGGCAACTCAGTAAATAGGAGAAGATATTTCCACATCATATATCAGACAAGCATCTGATATCAAACATCTATACAGAATTAGTACAGATATAATACGCTGTAATCTTGTAACAAACTATTAATAACAAAGTTTTTTAATTATGAAATATATATATGGATAGATATAGATATATAGATAAAGAGATAGGGATATAGTGTCAACCCGTATCTGTGGTCTGGGAGAACTATGATGGTGGGAACAATGTGGAACTATACCCTTGTTATTATATAATTTTGTAAATAAGTATTAAATCACAAATAAAATTAATGAATAAATAAATGTCCAAGATCAATGAAACCCCACCAATGGCTTAAACAAATCTATAAGACTTAAAAAGAAAAAAAAAGTCACAAGTGAAAATATTAGATCCTTGGGAGTCGGGCTGTAGCGCAGCGGGTTAAGCGCAGGTGGCGCAAAGCACAAGGACCGGCATAAGGATCCCGGTTCAAACCCCGGCTCCCCACCTGCAGGGGAGTCGCTTCACAGGCGGTGAAGCAGGTCTGCAGGTGTCTATCTTTCTCTCCTCCTCTCTGTCTTCCCCTCCTCTCTCCATTTCTCTCTGTCCTATCCAACAATGACAACAACAATAATAACTACAACAATAAAACAACAAGGGCAACAAAAGGGAATAAATAAATAAAATTAATATTTTTTTAAAAAATTTTTTAAAAAAAGAAAATATTAGATCTGAATGGATTTGTTATATTTCTTTCTCCAAGGCACATTCAGACACATTCACTCACCTGAGAGAAACAGAGTATCTCTTTTTTTAAATATTTATTTATTTTCCCTTTTGCTGTCCTTATTGTTTTTATTGTTGTAGTTATTATTGTTGTTATTAATGTCGTCATTGTTAGGACAGAGAGAAATGGAGAGAGTAGGGGAAGACAGAGAGGGGAAGAGAAAGATAGACACCTACAGACCTACTTCACTGCGTGTGAAGTGACCCCCCTGCAGGTGGGGAGCCGGGGGCTGGAACCAGGATCCTTCTACTGGTCCTTAAGCTTTGCACCATGTGTACTTAACCTGCTGCGCTACCGCCTGACTCCCAAAACAGAATATTTCTAATGATAACCATATAAAATTTTAAAAAGAAAAAAGATGCTTTGAGCTTCCTCTTCCCTTTTCCTAAGTGAGAACACAACAGAAAGATGACTGTGTATGAACTAGAAGTGGATCCTCACAAGACAACATATGGACTGGCACCTTGCTCTTGGACCTCCTCATCTCCAACACTTAAAAATAAATGCCTACCTTTTACAAGTGACCCAGTCTATGCCACTCTGATAGATACCACTGATAGACTAAGATAAAGGATTACATGAGAGGGGTATGAAATACCGGTGCACAAACATTTAATGACTATTGTGCTCTTATTCTCCTAATAATAATTGTATTTTTCCTCAAAACAGACTTCACTGTCATTGAACTCCAAACCTGCTCCTAAGTTTAAGAGGTCTCTTCACAGTGAAAGGAACACAAGAGGAAACCCCCTTTATTTCTCTTTGCTGTTTCTCTCCTGGATTCCTTTCATTCAAGTCTTTATCTCCCTTTCCATCAAATGACACTGAATCCTTCCTAGGAACATGCTAAAATACATGTAGAACCCATGCATTTCAAATGTTTGCTACATTATGCATCTGCCACTTTCACAATCCCTTACACAAGACTTCTAGCTCATGCCATTTTCAACCGTGTTAGTTATTCAGAGTGTCAGAGAGACTACATAGGCTCCTGTGCTCAATATGGGCCCCAGATCAAATCAATGGGGTTTATAATTAACAACATTTAATATACTTTTCCCATATTTGGGAGCTACTCTCTTCCCTGATCCAGCTTTCTAGTCCTTTTTCCAACTCTAACACCATCTCCCAAGGCAATAACTTGGGTCCACCTGCATATTAATGTCAAGCTCAGGCAAAAACTAGTAAAGCCATGGGTCCCTTGGAATATACCTAAAAGAGACCTACTAGCTTTTTTCAAAACGAAGACCCCAAATCTTCATCTGCAATATTCTTGCCTTTAGGTTCATGATTAGTCAACAATTTGTTCTACTTTTTCTCTTAACTCTTTTTCAGCCACCAGGTTCCAGATGCTATCATGATGCCAGCCTGACTTCCCTGGGCAGATGACCCCACTAATGTGTCCTGGAGCCCCACCTCTCCAGAGCCCTGCCCCCCACTAAGGGAAGAGAGAGACAGGCTGGGAGTATGGATTGACCTGCCAAAACCCCATGTTCAGCATTAAAACAGTTATAGAAGCCAGACCTCCCACCTTCTGCACCTGATGTTAGGTCCATACTCCCAGAGGGATAAAGAATAGGAAAGCTTTCAAGGGAGGGGATAGGATACAGAGTTCTAGTGGTAGGAATTGTACCCCTTTCATCCTATGGTCTTGTCAATATTTCCATTTTATAAATAAAATTTTAAAAAAGAAACAGAAATTAATGGTATAAATGTCATGTTTAACAATGCTTGGAGACTTAACATCATAAGAGTTATAAGGAATCTTTTGAGAAGACCAGGCATTAAGCCTTCCAAGGAGAAGTCTGGGTAATTCTATTAGTCTTAACTCACTCTTCTCTCAGTTCTACATGTAAGTAAAATCATATGTTCCTTGGATTTGAGCTCATGAAAAGAACAATAAGAAAGTTAATCACTCTTGAATTAAGGAAGGATGACGCCATCTCAGTTCTGAGTTAAGAGAAGACATGAGGGGCCAGGTGGTGGTGCACCTGGTTCAGCACACGTGTTACAATGCATAAGGACCTGGGTACGAGCCCCTCAGTCCCCACCTGCAGAGGGAAAGCTTTGCAAGTGATGAAGCAGATGTCTCTTTCTCTCTCCCTCTCCCCCTACCCTCTATCCAATACATAATTTTTAAAAAAAAATTAAAAGAGAGAAAAGATATGACCCATGACCAAATCCTATTTGAGAGCTTGGCAAACACCGCATATGTTCTGGTGAATTCTTCATTCCTGATTTGGGGATATCTCTTGGATAAGCAAAACAAAAGAGAGAAAATTATCAAACTGCAAGTAGAAATTTCAAAGATCTAGAGGCAGAGACAACCTGGCAAAAGAAGAGATTGCTAAGAGACAAGTGTTGGCTGTTCTGTCACCTCAGCAAGGGTTATGAGGATCATACTAGAATGGTCCATCCAAAAGATGACAGAAAAACTGAAATGAGCAAGAAAGCTAAGCACAGAGTGACAGGCATCATAGCCTGCTGCCAGGGACCTTCTATGCAGACAGAGGTCAGGGATCTCAACGGAGAAGGGCCTTCTAAAACATGTTGTTCTGAGAAACAAGCTTTGGTGAGAAAAATGGAAATCTGTCAGAGATGCTCTAAAATCCAAGAAACATAGAAAGGCCTGGAGATAGCGTGGGGAGATGATGCACCAAACTTGCATGCATGAGAGCTGAGGTCCCAAGTTCAATACCTGGCACTACCATATGACATAGACCAGTGCTCTGGTCTCGGTCTCTCTCTCTCTCTCTCTCTCTCTCTCTCTCCTCTCCCTCTCCCTCTCCCTCTCCCTCTCCCTCTCCCTCTCCCTTTCCCTCTCTCTCTCTCCTGTCTCTCTCTCCCCCTCCTCTCTCTCCTCTCTCTCTCTCTCTCTCTCATGAAAATAAATACTAGTTTAAAAAAAGATTTAAAAGTCATGGGTACAGAGGCTTATGAGATCAAACTAAGAAATCTGCTTCTGTCAACTTTGATGTTTTTCTTTCTTTTAATTTTACTTGCAACCTAATCAATGCAACGAGTACCATCTCAGCATGCTTCACCTCAGACTATGTACAGAGACATCAGGCATGGAATGCCAACCTTTCACCCTCATCACTCGGGTGAGACCTTTCCTTTCATGGTATTCTCTAATTCCACTGCAGGAGGTTCACTTCCTAACAAAGTCCCCAAACCTGGATATAGGCCAGGTTCCATAAGACAGAGCATATGTTTACATGTATCCATAAACTAGGGCAAAATATATACCTGAAAGCAAAATGCACAATAGACTGTAGTGAGTCAGTATCAAGTTCATAATGAAATAGTGTCTACTTAGACTTAGATACCCTCCTCACCTACTTCCTATTACAACTCTCTCGCTCACTCCAAAGCTAACCTTAGCAAAGCAAGGACTGCAAAAGCTGAATAAGGGCAAGAGACTGGCATACTTTAACAATGACTCTTTAGTCACTATCAGGCCATTCCACCAGCTGGGGCCCTAATCAGGGAGTCCTGAGATTCCCAAACAGACTTGATGGGCCTAGAACGCAAATAAATCCCTCTCTCCATTGTTACTGGTCATTTCTATCAGGAGCAACAAAAAATCTACCTGGATATTCTTTCATTTCTTTCTCTTCTATGTTTACCACCATGTCTTTGCATTTATGTGATTCCATTACTCCTAGTGGATTCTTCTGAAATTTGATTTTTTTTTCCAGACAGAGGTTGAGGCAGGAACAGATAGGGAGAGAAGAGCTAACACAATACCACTCCACTGCTCAGAAACCTTCTCCTTTGCACAATGCTGCCATGTGATGTTCAGGGGCTCAAACCCAGGATTTAGAGCATAGCAAGTGTACATTCTACCCAGTGGGTTATCTCCCAAGCCCCGTTACTTCAATTCTCTAGTGTGCACACTTTTTGAAAAACGTCTTGGGTCTGGGAGCTAGCTTACGCAATAAGGCATATGCCTTAACATGTAAAGCCCTGAGTTCAAACCCTGGCACCAAATGTGATTGGTCATGAAAAGGACAGGAGTCGTGAGATGTGCTAGAACTCAGACCAAGTGAGTAACTAAAATCTCCCAGGTCAGATGGTTTGCAGTGCCCTGCCAATGACTGCCTCTCTAATTGTCCTATTACAAAATCACAATCTTGGCTCACATGTCCATGTGCAAGATTGTGTCCTCTCATCTAAGGCCCTGGAGGCATTCTGCCAGCACTCTTGATTCATTGCTTCCTTGACAGTCTGTCATGCCCACTGTGCAAATCTGCAATAATGGAGCAAGAGATCTCCTATAATAATGCATTCCTTTATGTGCCTCCAGGGGAGTGTTGAGGACGGGGGTGGGGGGGGTGGCACAGAAGACAGGTGAGTGTCTTAACCTAGTGACAAATTTGGAAGATCTTTTATAATACCTAGACAATTCCATTATGAGGTGTCATCTGCCTCACTCTTTCATTTCCCTCTTTCATTTCCCTCAATTCTGCACATTCACTGTTTTGTTTGTATGTTTGTTTACCAGAGCATTGCTTGGTTCTGGCTTATGGTAGTGCAGAGGATTGAACTTGAGACTTTGGAGCCTCAAGGACAAGAGTCTCTTTGCATAACTACTATGATGTCTCCCCCTGCCCTTCACTGCTCTGCTCTCTGCTCTCTTCACACTCATCTCCCCTTCTAAGGTCTCATTTAATTATGTGTCCTACTCAGAGAAAAACTATGCTGTCCATGTGAGTCGACTGTTTGTTATAAGCCATTCCTAGCTTTCCTCTCAAAGAAAGAGATTGCTTCTCTTACAAAAGAGGGATCTGCCTGTCATCTCCCTCACTCCTGTCTCTTCTAAGATGCCCACCCATCCCTTCACATCTCTTTGCTGCATCACTGCCCTTCCCTTCCACACTAATTCTCTATCATGTCAAAATCAAAAGAGGAGCATTCTGCCATCCTCCTGCCAATTGCCATTTGCACCTTCAAGTACTGCTCTTTTTTTGTTTGTTTGTTTGTTTTGTTTTCCTAAATATATTGAGCCTTTCTAGGGAAGTATCAACAAATTCAAATTCAGGGAATCTTACTTCTTGTCAGCAGGGTGATCACTGGGGTTCAGTGCCTGCACAGCTCCACCACTCTCTATTTCTGGACCATCACAAGGTGGCCTCCTGTTAATCTTACCTGTCATTTTTCCTGCTCAAAGACCTGCCATGACCCCCTGACTCTTAAGACAGGCTCCACATTCCTTGGTGGGGGTACAGAACCTCCAGCTTCTCACTGTGATCCCAGCCTCATCTTTCACTCATCAAATGTAACAAATGCCTCATTTTCCACTCCTTGCCAATTTTATTATGAATTCTAATGGATTTTATTATTTAATTACAGAATTTACTTGTTTGTTACTGGTGACCAACCCTTCCAGCACATTTTTATCACTAGAGTACATCAGGAAAATTTTTTTTAATTTTATTATCTTTATTTATTTATTGGATAGAGACAGCCAGAAATCGAGGTAAGGGGTGCCAGAGAGAGTGAGAGAGAGAGAGAAAGACACCCAAAACACTGCTTTACTACTCTCAAAGCTTTCTCCCTGCAGGTGGGGACCAAGGGCTCAAACCTGGGTCCTTGTGCATTGTAACATGTCACTCAACCAGGTACACCAGCACCTTTCTCCAGGAACACAAATCTTCAACAAGACTAACAGGGAAAAAAAAATTCAAGCCATGTGAATAAATTGCTTTTTGGAAACTGTATTTTTATAAGAGAGTCTTTGAGTTAAAAGTCCTCACTTTATAAGACTACTTGGCAAGGGACTGAGAGACAGCTCACTGGCAGTGCACAAACTTTATGGCATGAGGTCCCGAGTACAGTCCTAGCACCACAAGGGAATACCAGGAAGGGCACCAAGGGGAGCTCCACTGAAGGTGAAGTTGTGGTTGTGTTTTTGTATTTGTCCTTTCCAACTCCCCCTCCCTCAAAATAAATACATAAAACAAAGAATAAAGATTGAACTGAGAAGATTGCTCAGCAGTGTCGTGTATGCACAAAGCCCACTGAAGCATGCACATTAGAAAAGGCTGCCTAGCAGAACTTCACAGAAGAGGAAGAAAAGCTTAGAAACAACTCCTAGAAACTAATTTTAAAATGAGGACTTTGATTATGTAAAGCACATCTCATTAAAAACATGTGATTCAAAACACCTATAAAATAATGTCACTAATACTAAGTGGGCCTCCACAAGGACTTCTAAAAACTAAAGCTAATCTTACCTACTGTGCATAACATAATCAATGCAATCATGCAATCAGTCCCCTGGAAAAGTGAAACATCCCAAAGATTGACCTTCCTGTTGGTGACTAAGGAGATAACTTTTGGTTTATGAACATCTGTCTTCAGAAAGCCAGTGATGCCAAAGAACTGCCCAATTCAAGTCTCAATGCTTACAGAGATAAGGAGCAGACTTGGTCTGCCTCTTCATTCAGCCGTTTTCCTGGTACCTGTGGAGCCTGTGTAATGTAGTACACAGCGTGGCTACTGGGGAGGTGACAGAAAATTAGACTTGTTTCTGATGCCTTGGAACAAATCCAATGTGAAGGACAGATAAACAAGCATTCCCCGTGCTAATACTGCAAAATGAAGGTTGATCATTTTCCCTAGCCACACTAATTTCAAGAATCGAGGAATCTATACTTTGCTGGAGGTCATTTAATTCAAAAGACAGGAAGTGTTTTAAAAATGAACACATAGGACTTCATTCTTTTAGACATGAACACAGCACCAACTAACACCGCAGAAACATCTGCACATTATCACCACTGACTTGGTCTTACTTTAACTGTGACCTATTTTTGGATATCTCTGTTCTTGACAAAGATTAATCATCTAGTTCTCAACTATGAAATCAGCTATGATAATATATTCTGGTCCCTTAGCCACTGTTGCTAGTTTCCCAAAATGTAAAATCATAAATCTCATACAGATATAAAATGAACATATGTTAAAGATTTGAGTTTGTTCACCATGAGGGAACCAATTCAAAGGAGCACTCAAAGGAGGGACACATTTATAAGTCAGAACAATTGAGAAGAAGGTGCTAGTGGAGGCAAATCCAGGGGTGCATGCAGGAAAGACAACTGGGCCGCTATAGTTCTGGACACAATTTGATGCTTATAAACAAGAATTATTTTGGGCTGCTTAAATTGAAACCATGGCCCCCAAAGAAACAGAACTACCTGACATGACCCTAGAAGGACAAACTGATCTGCAATCATCAGACAAAGGTAATATCTCAGTGCTCAGCTTACAGAAATGGTTTTGCAAGGAGTAATTAATAGTTAAAACTGATTTTGGAAAACAAAAAGACAATAATCAGAGACAAAAATCTTCCCTATCCCATTCCTGCCTGTCTTGAGTATTTAGAACAATGAGAAATACTACAAGCTTTGTTTTAAGAGGAAATTCACAGAAAAACTTATGAACTCTGAACTACAATTCCATCAGGACCTAGAGAGAGAAGAGGAAAAAAAAAAAAAAAGGAAGGACTCTTGGGAGTAGGAGTAGGAATAGTACTACCAGTAGTGTGTGTGTGTGTGTGTGTGTGTGTGTGTGTGTGTGTGTGTGTGTGTGTGTGTGTGTGTGTGTGTATGATTTAGAAAGGAAGAGAAGGTAGGACCATAGGAAAAAAAAATGGGCAGATGGGGGCCGGGCAGTAGCACACCACATTATGTGCATGTGGCCCCAGCTCCCCACCTGCAAGGGGGTCACTTCACAAGCGGTGAAGCAGATCTGCAGGTGTCTATCTTTCTCTCCCCCCTCTACCTTCCCCTCCTCTCTCGATTTCTCTCTGTCCTATACAACAACAGCAATAATGGGAACAATAACAACAACTACTACAAAATAAAAAAGATGGCCTCCAGAAGCAGTGGATTTGTAGTGCAGCCACTGAGCCCTAGTGATAACCTTGGAGGCAAAAATAAAATAAAATAAAATAAAATAAAATAAAATAAAATAAAATAAAATAAAATAAATGAGGGGGTGGAAGACAGACAGACAGACAGATAGATAGATAGACAGACAGACAGATAGATAGTACTTAACCCATGTCAGTGACCTAGGGAGAACCACTGTTTCTAACAGAGAAAATTCTAACACAGAACTCTGGTGGTAGGAATGATGTAGAATTAAATCTTATAATTTTGTAAATCAATACTAAATTACCAATAAAAAATTTAAGTGAAAAAAAAACTATTATGATTCAAGAAGCAGGAAGACCTAATGCCCTATTGAACTAGCTCCTGGTCCACCAACTTCTACCCCTTCAGCCTCTATAAGTATCCCCTAGAACAAAAGGAAAGGGAGGCAGAGATGAGCAATGCTCCTGCCTTTTCATTGTACTTGAAACTACAATAGAGTTCTTCAGGATCAGTTCCCAGCATCACCACAAACTGGAGCTTAGCAGTACTCTGAATAAAAGGGATGGGATATGGAATTCTGTGGTGGGAACTGTATGGAATTATACCTGATACCTTACAATCTTGTTAAACATTATTAAATCACTAATAATTTTTACATTTTATTTATTCAATATTGGATAAAGACAGAGAGAAACTGGGAAGGGAGGGGGAGATAGAGAGGGAGATAGACACTGCAGCCCTGCTTCATCATTTGTGAAGTTTTCCCCTGCTGGTGGGGACTAGAGGCTTGAACTTGGGTCCTCATATACTGTAATATGAGTGCTTAACTAGGTGTGCCACTACCTGGCTCCTATCACTAATAGAAAAAAATTTTTAATATTTATTTTATTTATTTATTCCCTTTTGTTGCCCTTGTTGTTTTATTGTTGTAGTTATTATTGTTGTTGTCATTGTTGGATAGGACAGAGAGAAATGGAGAGAGGAGGGGAAGACAGAGAGGAGGAGAGAAAGATAGACACCTGCAGACCTGCTTCACCGCCTGTGAAGCGACTCCCCTGCAGATGGGGAGCCGGGGTTTGAACCGGGATCCTTACGCCGGTCCTTGTGCTTTGCACCACCTGCGCTTAACCTGCTGCGCTACAGCCTGACTCCCTAATAGAAATTTTTTAAAAGGGGGTCGGGCAGTACCATAGCAGGTTAAGCACACATGGTGCAAAGTGCATGGACTGGCGTAAAGATCCGGGTTTGAACCCCCGGCTCCCCACCTGCAGGGGAGTCGCTTCACAGGCGGTGAAGCAGGTCTGCAGGTGTCTGTCTTTCTCTCCCCCTCTCTGTCTTCCCCTCCTCTCTCCATTTCTCTCTGTCCTATCCAACAATGAACAACATCAACAATGGTAATTATAATAACTACAGCAAGGCTACAACAACAAGGACAACAAAAGGGGAAAAAAATGGCCTCCAGGAGCAGTGGATTCATGGTGCAGGCACTGGGCCCCAGCAATAACCCTGGAGGCAAAAGAGAGAGAGAGAGAGAAAGGGAAGGGAAGGGAAGGGAAGGGAAGGGAAGGGAAGGGAAGGGAAGGGAAGGGAAGGGAAGAAATTTTAAAAAAGAATTTTTTTTAAAGGAGAGAAATTTGAGCCAGCAAGATAGCTCACTTAGTGCACTTCCTTTGTCACGTGCACAACTCAGGTTTGAGCTCAGCTCTTATTGCAGTGTGAAACTTTGGTGTTGTGGTATCTTTTTCTCTCTTTCTCTGTTTCTGTCTTTATAGCTGAAAAAGCTGGCCTGGAACAATGAAGTGCCAAGGGATGACAAACAAACATAAATAAACCCTAGATTTATTGCAAAAGCTGATGTGATAGTGTACAGCTTTCTGAGGCATCAGACAGTAGGCCCACATTTGGCTTCATAACTACAACTGACAGAATTATATGTTTCTCCCACAGTTCAAGATTCCAATCTCTCAAGGGTCAGAAAGATGGCTCAGTGAATAGAGTGCCCACCTTTGATGTGTGAGACTCTAGGTTCAACTTCTGAAACCATATAAGAGCAATAAGGAGAACTCTATGGATGGCACTGGGCTACTTTGTTTTATCTCCCCTTCCCTCTCCCTTTTTCTCTCTCTCACTCTAAACAAATATTTAAAAGCTGGATAGCTAGCTTACCAGGTAAGGTGTCCACCTTGCCCCAGCATCATATGAGAGTACCAGGACACTGGGGGCAGCTCTAGTGCTACAGTCTCTCCTCTCTCTCTCTCTCTCTCTCTCTCTCTCTCTCTCTCTCTCTCTCTCTCCCCCCCCCCTCTCCAAATGTATTTTTTTAATGGAAAAGCAACCCAAGAGTGGTAAAATTATATATGCATAAGATTTCTACTTATAAAGCCATTAATAACAACAATAATACAACAAATAAATGTATTTGTGGGAAGGTGACTAAGTGGTAAAGGACTTGTATGAGACCTTGTGTTTTATCTTCAGCACCCCTTAAGAAAAGGATCAGAAAGGACCAGACAACTCAGGAGTGTGTGTTCTGAACAATGAAAACTTATCCATTGAAGCACAAAACTTGACTCTGAACCATCAACAGTACTGCTGTCTGTCACCATAATGCTGAAAAGAAGGGCTCAGAGTATTGAACCTAAGCCACTCTCACTTCTGAATCTCAGTTCCTCTCTCCTCCACAGCTTGCCCCAAGGAGACATGTGAACATAGCAGAGATGTGAGTCCTTAAGGACAGACAGACATCACCTGAGAAGGCTGAACTGAAAGTTATGAAAAGGACAGTCCTCAGGTGGAGATTTATTAAAGCTTGAAATTCAGGTGAACATGAGTAGGTCCAAGACTGGAAGCAGGGTATTTAGAAAAGCAGAAATAGCATAGGAGCAAGTCAGGAAGGAGCGCAAGAGGACAAGATGCCCACAGGGACATAGTGCCTCAGTGTACTGCCCTGTTCCATCAGTATGACAACCTGGGGGACATAAATGTGCTTAAAAGTGTGAAGCTGGAGTGGAATTCATCTGTAGTGCAGTATTTCTAAGTCTTATGTAACCTCTAGCAATACTTTCTTATTCTAAAAATCCAAGTTTGTTCTGACATTTTTTTAATGTGTCTTGGATCTGAAACCCCTAGATAGACTGAATATATATATTTTTTTATTTCTTTATTGGGGAATTAATGTTTTACATTCAACAAGACTGAATCTATTTATAATACTAATATCCACATTTATTATTACAAAAATTTCTGATATGCCCTCAGGGTTCAGCATGAAGATCATAATAGCAACAAATATTGGGTAGTTATTGGGCTCCAGATTCTGTTTTATACTTATATCATTTACATATGTATGTGTAATTTACAATTTAAATAAGTCCATTTAAAATGAACCAAGGCAGGTACTGCATTTTACGGGGGGGGGGGGGAATGGCAAGACTGAGTAACATACTCAAAAAAATATTATTAATCAAAAGGGTAGTAGAGTTTTGAACTCAGACACTAGATTTCTCTGTTCTTAACCATTCTGCCATGACATTCATGGAGAGCAATTCATTGTCAACATGTTACCACACACACCCTCCAGCTAGCTTACCTGGTGCTTGTCTCTATGGAGGTTGACAAAGAGATTTCCATCCTTGGGCATGTCTTTAAGAACCAAATTTAAGCAAGCACCTTAAGTCAGTTTAGCCCGAGTCCCTGCACTCTCTGTGACTGACCACCTTTGACACCTAACAAAATCTCTCATCTCTAATGCCCAGGTGGTGCCCCTTCACCATGGTCTGTCTTGGTAAGAGTCTTACCAGGTAGGTTTATGATAGCATTCCCCCTACTGTTGGTGCTCCCACTTATTAATTTCTTTTATTTCTAGTAATTTCTTTTTATTAGGGGTATTAATGGTTTATGGTAAATATCGTGGTATTTACATGTGTAGCATTTCTCAATTTTCTGCAAAACACTCTCACCGCCAGCCTAGGTCCTCCTCCACCATCATGTACCGGGGCCTGAAAGCCACCCTCTATACCTCCCCAAGTCCTTTACTTTGGTGCAATACACCAAATCTGTGAGGATGTCATATATCAGAGAGAATAGTAACAACAAATGCTGGAGAGGTTGCAGGGGTAAAGGAACCTCCTGCACTGCTTGTGGGAATGTAAATTGGTTCAAACCCTATGGAGAGCAGTCTGAGAAACTCTCAGAAGTCTAGAAATGGCCCTACCTTATGACCTAATAATTCCTCTTCTGGGAATCTATCCTAAGGAATCAAAAACATTCATCCAAGATCTGTGTAAACCTATGTTCATAGTAATTTCTATTAACAACACCCTATCTTGCTCCTTGGCTGCAAATTTCCCATGCTGCCTTATATTCTTTAAAGTTGAGTTAATCTGTTGTTGGGCACCTGGGTTGCTTCCAGGTTTTAGCTATTATGAATTGTGCTGCTATGAACATAGGAGTACACACCTCTTTTTGGTTGGGTGTTATGGAGTCCTTGGGGTATAACCCCAGGAGAGGAATTACTGGATCATATGGAAGGTCCATGTCTAGCCTTCTGAGAATTTTCCAGACTGCTCTCCACAGAGGCTGTACCAATTTACATTCCCACCAGCAATGTAAAAGGGTTCCTCTGTCCCCATATCCTCTCCAGCATTTGTTGCTGCTGTTCTTTTTGATGTATGCCATTCTTACAGGAGTGAGGTGGTATCTTAGTGTTGTCTTAATTTGCATTTCTCTGAAAATCAGTGACCTAGAGCAGTTTTTCATATGTTTATGTACACTCCTAGTAAAATGTAGTCATATAAATCACTAGTTAATTAATACGAGAGGAGGAAAATTAATTGTATATCCCGAAGTTTTTCAAAACACAAACTGAATCTTTTTAATATATAGGCTGTGTAATTGATATGCAGACTCTCTCAAAAGCCTAGACCAAGTAGATTAGAAGCATCCAATAGCACAGCCATATACAAGATACTGGGTACTGTACAGCAAACCCTAACAAAAGGACTTTTCAAAGTTAACCCAATTACCAAATAATGTGATGATAACATTAACTATCGATTATCTTTTTGAACCCTAAGACAGCAGGAACCTCACATCTCCACTATAGAGCCTCTACTTCCCCCAGTCCTGGAACCATTGGATAGGGCCCACTTTCCTATATGCCTCTCCCAATCCATATCAAATAATATTGCATCTGCCGACCACAACCTAACCAACACAATGATTGCCTCCTCAACATGCTTCACTTCAGACTGTGTCCAGAGACTTCACGTGTGGAATGACAACCCTTCAGCTTCATTACTCGGGTGAGACCTTTCCTTTCATAGTATACTCTAATTCCATCTCAGGTGGTTCACTTTCTAACAAAGTCCCAAAACCTAGATATACACCAGTTTCTGTGAGAGAGAGCTTATGTTCACACGTATCCGTAAACTACTGCAAAATATATACCTGAAAGCAGAAGTACACTAGAGTTTGCAGCGAGTACCCCCCTAATACTTCCTCTCCACTATTCCAAGCTTTGGGTCCATGATTGCTCAACAATTTGTTTGGCTTCGTATGTTAACTCTCTTTTCAGTCACCAGGTTCCAGATGTCATCAGGATGCCGGCCAGGCTTCCCTAGACTGAAGACCCCACCAATGTGTCCTGGAACTCAGCTTCCCCAGAGACACACCCTACTAGGGAAAGAGAGAGGCAGACTGGGAGTATGGATCGACCAGTCAACACCCATGTTCAGCGGGGAAGCAATTACAGAAGCCAGACCTTCTACCTTCTGCAACCCACAATGACCCTGGGTCCATGCTCCCAGAGGGATAGAGAATGGGAAAGCTATCAGGGGATGGGGTGGGATATGGAGATTGGGTGGTGGGAATTGTGTGGAACTGTACCCCTCCTACCCTGTGGCTTTGTTAATTAATCCTTTCTTAAATAAAAAAATAAATTTAAAAAAAAGTTGAGTTCAATCTTTCTGCCCTACTGTGAACCCCACTGTAGCATCACTGAGCCTACATAGAGAGCACTAAATAAAGTCTGTCTTAGCATTGTACCAAGTGTCATGAATATTTTTTCTTTAACACAGCTATTTTGCAATTCTATAAATTGTAACAAAGTGATAGCAATGCAAAATAATTCTTGTCTACAAGCATGCAAATGAATTAT
This sequence comes from Erinaceus europaeus, assembly GCF_950295315.1. Lineage (NCBI taxonomy): Eukaryota > Metazoa > Chordata > Mammalia > Eulipotyphla > Erinaceidae > Erinaceus > Erinaceus europaeus. The sequence goes on from NC_080167.1 coordinate 54,753,391, forward strand.
GTCCAAAGGAGACAGAACTTTCTCCCACTCCCTGGTAGAAAAATCAGTTTTGCCTCCATCTGCAAATATATCTGCTCCTATGAGTACCTTACCAGCAGGGGGGGGGGGAATGTGCCTCCACCAAAATGTTATCTTTGGCCAAAGGTTAATTTTGTACAAGAGGTCCTGGAGGCAGGAGGAAAACTATTTTTAAGATAAAGAATTCTCCTAGGGAAGATCTTCCCAATGAAAAGAACTGAATTTAAGGATACATGCCTTTACTTGGTAATCTTCCCAACTTACCCTCCCTTTCTTTGTCCCCAAAGCCCTCTGCTTAACAGTTAACCAAGCTATTTAAAGAGTATGCCTAACCACGGGATGGTTTTGCTTATGTGTAGAATATAGAGAATTTAAATACATGAACTTGCAAAATAATTAGTCAAACTGCCTCTAAGACTTTGTGAGAAGTATACTGAGGATCATGGAGGTGGGAGATGGATCCACAACACTTTGGAGGTGGGTGTGGTAGGGAACTCTACTCCTGGAACATCATAGTCTTGCAAACAACTACTGAATAAGTAGTTTAAAAAACATACATTTATTTTTAAAAACTAAGTAAAGAAGATATCTAGAATGATGTGGTGAGTTACTAGGAAATTCTGGGTCTCTCCCCTGCAAACAACAGGTAAATGTACTATTAATAAATTTCTTTCAGTTTCTTCTCTTGTTAATCTGACTTGCCTTAAAAGAACCCAGAGGGACAAGATTTATTTATACCCCACACACATTTCTTCATTGATGAGTTAAAATCTTAACAAGTGTTCATTTTTCTATCTGTAGCTTTATCTTTTATGAAAATTAAAACACTGTGAGAATCTTGAAAATATTTCTGAATTGAATAAACAAATTAATTACTCAAATCAAGAGGGTAAACTTGAGTGACAAACTAACAGTAGTTGAGATCCCTGCTCTTCTATATAACCGATGCTAATCCTAAGAAAAGTGTTTAAGACCTCTCTACTTATGTGTGCAATGGAACTATAGATATGGTGCAAAGTTTGTAAGAGAAGACACACAAGAAAGCTCAGCAGGAGTATCACAGAGGTGGTGAGCTACCCTGCAATATCTCTCGCAGCAGCATTTCTCCAACTGAAGGCACCCAGGAATGGTAAAAGCAATTTACTCATTTGCAGAATCTTATTTGGCAGATCTTGGGTGAGCTCTGATAGTCTGCCTTTCACGTACAAGCTCAGTGGAGGCCAGTTCTGCTGGACTAGCTAGTATACACTGAGTTAACAAAGTCTCTCTTTTTTTTCTAATAATGATTTTTAGAGACTAAGTGGTAGCTCACCCAATAGAGCATACACATTCCTAGGCATAAGAACCCAGGTTCAAGCCTCCCCTCCCCCAAACCCTACCTGTGTGTGTGGGGGGGAGTAGAGGGCAAAGTTTCATAAACTATGAAGCAGTGCTACAGGTATCTGTCTCTTTCTCTATTTCTGTCTGTCTATAACCTTCTGTGTAACAGAAGCTAGAGCGATAGACAGACAGACAGACAGACAGACAGACAGACAGACAGTATATTGAGAGTATCTGGGAATAGGTAGACTTGTCATGCAGGCATTTAGCCTAGCAGTAACCCTGGTGGAGAAAGAAAGAAAGAAAGAAAGAAAGAAAGAAAGAAAGAAAGAAAGAAAGAAAGAAAGAAAGAAAGAAAGAAAGAAGGAAGGAAAGAAAGGGAGAAAGAAAGGGAGAAAGAGAGAGAGGCAGAAAAGAAAAAGAAGAAATTAGAAAGGAAAACAGTAACAACTTTTATGCTTTTAGAGAGAGAAAGTAGAGAGACCACAGGATCACTCCACCTTCCATAGAGCTCTCTTGGTTCTGTCTATGGAGCTCTCCTGTGGTGGTAAGGCTCAAACTTGGGTTTTAGGCAGCGCAAGGCACACTGTTTACCAAGTGAGTGTTCTCCTGGCCCTAACTATCAAAGTCTTTAAAACCTCACAGATAATTTCTTCTGTCTTGATAGTCTTTTCATTAGAGTCCAGAGTAACATCTGCAGTAGGTCTAGAAGTATTCATGGGAAAAGTGGTGAAACAATCTGAACAACTAAAAGAGTTATAAGAGCTAAGTTACTAGGTCACAAATAAGAGTTGGTTGTTTTCTAATTTTCAGATAAAAAGCTCCAAAGAATAGTATCAAAACTTATTGAAATAACATTAGTGCTGTCCTCAGTCAGGCAGAGGTCCATCCTCCCAGGAGCTGTGCTGCAGGGGACATACAGTGGCAGTCATGGTCTCCTACAGTTCCCCTGGGGTCCCACTGCTCTGTCAAACACAGACCTGCACTGGGCACAGTTTCAGCAAACAAGATGACAGCTGAAGGATTCAGTCTCGCTGGAGGAAAGGCCAAGGGACGTAAGTTCTAGAAATGTCTCTAAAATGTCAGTTAAATCCATGTTCCAGTACCCACATTTAGCTATGCAATCCCAATCAAGAAGTTCTTCCCTTCAGCCAGATAAATAATTTTCTCTGCCAACTACACATTTCTCCAAGAGAACATGGAGAAGTGTTGTTTAAGAAACGTTTTATGATAAAATGACTTTTGTCCTCATTCTATATTAATTATACAGCATTTAAGACAGTCATATATTCAAGGCTTAACACCCAGGAATTAAAAAACACTCAAATATTTGAACCATAAGCAGATTTTTAAATAATTTCAGTCACCAGAGAGTGAAAACTGTCTTCAAACTTGTAAGTCCACAGCTCAGGTTTTATGACTTGTAGTTACTTCATACTCATTTTCAGGAAAACGTTAGGTATGTTTTTTATATGTTGTGTTAGGAAATGAGCCCAGGGTCTCATACATGCACAACATCACTGAACCTCCTGGCTCATTTTTCACTCTTGACTTCTTTTGAGAGAGGAAGAGACAGAAAGAGGAGGAAGGGAGAGACAATAAAATAGGAAAGATGCTACACGTGGTATTGGGGCTTGAACCCAGAGTCATAAGGCAAGCATTCTATTAGGTAAGCTATCTCCAGTCCCCCATTCTAGTTTTAAAAACAAGGAACACCATGAAGAAAATATTATAAAGACTTCTTTTAAAAACAAACAAACAACAAAGCAGTGTTTAACAGCGTGATACAATAGCTTCTGATCATTAAAGCAAGAAAAAATTAGAACACTGAAAACTGCGGCCAAGACTGAGTGCCAACATGGAAAAGATGCCTGAGCAATGTGGAAGCTCCAGGGAAATGATATGCTATGAAAACATAAGCACTACAAAAACAAGTCACTGAACACATCTGAGCAGCGAGCCAAATCCTAATGCACTGACTTAACATTCAAAACTAGTGCATGATTGTACATCTTACAAAGACTCCTTGCATTTACTTACAGACGTCAAGCTCATGTCCCCAGAATAAAAATAGGTGGGGGAGGGAGCCAGTAGGTGGCGTAGCAGGTTAAGCGCACATGGAGTGAAACGCAAAGACCCACTGAAGGATCCTGGTTCGAGTCCCAGGCTCCCCACCTGCAGGGGGTTCGTATCACAGGCGGTGAAGCAGGTCTGCAGGTGTCTATCTTTCTCTCCCCTTCTCTGTCTTCCTTCCCTCTCTCGATTTCTCTCTGTTCTATCCAACAACTACGACAGCAATAATAACAACAAGGGCAACAAAAGGGGAAAAAATAAAAATAAAATCTTAAAAAAAAAATAGGTGGGGAAAAAAACTCAGAAATCATCTCTAGGTTAGGGAAAGTGGCTCAGTAGGTAGAGCATTTTGCTTGTAAGCATAAGACCTTAGATTCAGTTCCTGGCACAGCAGTGCTCTGATTTGTTCTCTACCTCTCTCCTACCTACCTACATACGCACACACGCGCACACACACACACACACACACACAAAGTAAATTTGTAAAACATACATTAAATTAAAGGCATACATTATAAATTACATCCAAATATTTGTGGACCATCATACCTATTAAAATAACAAGACAAAATCCTAATAAACAAAAAGCAAGTGGCCTCAGACCTATAGGGATGCAGAGATTACAAAGGCTCCTGCACTGAATATAGGGCCCAGATCAGATCAATGGGGTTTACAGTTAGGTATTTATATACTTTTCCCATATTTTGGAACTACTCTTTTCTCTGATCCAGCTTTCTAATCCTTTTTCCAACTATGACACCATCTCACCAAACAATACCTTGAGACCATCATGTATGTTAGCTATCAGGCAAAAATTAGTAGAGTCATGGGCCCCTTGGAATATACCTTAAAAAGACCTACTAGCTTTTTCCAAAAGGAAGACCTAAAATCTCATCTGCTATATTATTGCCTTTAGGTTCATGATTATTAAACAATTTGTTCTTTATATATTTATAATGTTTTTTTCAGACACCAAGTTGCAGATCCTACCATG